>NW_020954723.1:2580704-2587260 GCF_900497805.2 Vombatus ursinus | reverse complement strand
AGAGAGAGAGAGAGAGAGAGAGAGAGAGAGAGAGAGAGAAAGAGAGATCTTGAAAGTACTTCCTCCCTAGGACAGTACTTCTCGTTACCAGTCAACATACAGAGTCCTAACCAGTTAATGGGGAGCTTTCACTCCCCTCTCACCAGGGCATCATTTCCTGTGGAAGTGGGCTGGAAAAGCTGTTTTTCTTTTCTTTTCTTTTTAACAACAGAGTGGCTAAACTTTGATTAGTTGAATCATGAGAATGAATTCCGGATGATTTCACTAGGGGGTGAATGGGGAGGGGGAGGGAGGAGAAGAGGGAAGAGGGAAAGAGATCCCCACTTCAACCTTAGGTGGCTGCCACTTTTTCCTCTATTGTAACTCCAAAAGAGTGTTTTATTGAAAGGGGCCGAGTGCATCTAATGCAGTTATCCGTGTCCACACTGTCGTTGCTGTCAGGGCTGGGAAGAAAGCTGTCCAGCTGCTCCGGCCTCAAATGCTCACAACAAAGGAGTGCTCCCGTGAAGAATTCACTACCTTTTGAACTGCTCATCTGGTTTCCATTTTTGAAAGGTCCCTAACCTTCTCCCCCACCCCCACCTTCACCCTCCACCCCGTAATCATTCCCTGCCATTGTTCTGGTAGGGGGCAGGGTGGAGGATTTCTCCGCCACCACTTCCAATTAGTAATTCTCACCTCTGGGGTGTGCCAACTATGTTTCCACATAGAGAAAACTGGGTATCTAAAAATGAAGTAGAAGACCTCGGCAAAACCCAAACATCCTGGCAAATATGATATAAAGTCTTTGAACCCCATTTTCCTCATCTGTAAAATAAGGGGGTTGGGGTAGAGTACCTCTATGATTCCTACCAACTCTAGAATTCTGTAAACCTATAGACTCCTGTTTACTATTCTATAGGAATCAAGAACATAGGAGCTGGAAGAGACCTTAGAAATCCCAAAGCCTAATTCTCTCATTTTACAGATGAGGAAATAAGCCCAGAGAGGTAGAAGGATTGACCAGGATCACTGAGTTAATTGGTCATGCAGTCAAGACTGGAACTCAGGTTTTCTGGCTTTCATTCCAGTGTTCTTTCCTCCATGATAACCTATAAAGCACTCTTCCTTGCCAAAGCTCATTCCCAGAGCCCGGCTCTAAAGCTTGCCTCAAAACTCACTTCCACTGAGGCTAGTTTTCAGCTTTCCAGAGGTGGATCGATATAATTTTGTGGAGCAGTGTAAAGTACACTGGACTTGGAGACAGGAGTATTGTTTTCTAGTCTTCTGGTCTGTTAAAAACTCAGAATAGGCAAGTTACTGAGTCTTTCTGGTACTATGAAGTAAAAGAGTTGGACTAAATGATGTCTAAGGTCCCTCCCATCTCCAACATCCTATGAATCCATGAGATCTGAGTGTCAGGGACAGAGACGGAGAAGATGGTTGGGCCAAGTGGGGTGTCTTCTAGTAAAAGGAAGTCAATCGGATCAAGGAGAAGAAGATGGTGAGACTGAAAGAGAATCCCAAGATGTTTCCAAAAGATGGAGCAAGGGATTGAGACACGAGGGCCAGTAGATGCAAAGACAGTTATTAAACTATTAAGATTCCATACATGCTCTTCCAGCCAGGTATATTTCTGCAATTAGGTGGCACAATGGATAGAGTACTGGGCCTGGAGTCAAGAAGACTTGGTTTCAGATCTAATCTCAGACACAAGTTGTGTTACCTTATACAAATCACTTAAACTCTGCCTCAGTTTCCTCAAATGTAAAATGGGGATAATAATAGCACCTACCTCCCAGAGTTGTTGTGAGGATCAAATGAGATATTTCTAAAACACTTAGCACAGTGCCTAGCACATAGTAGGAGTTTAATAAGTGCTTTTTTGCCTTCTTCCTTCCCTAATTACCCTGGTTTCTAGCATTGACTAGGCATTGGACTATGCATTCTTCCACTTCCCTTGAAGTACAAACATAATTATTGAAGTGTATGATCTCTCCGTCTTTCCCATTGCCTTCATGTAGCACTCTGTACCATCTTACCCAGACCTGCCCTCCTTCAGCTAGTGCCTCCTTTTCTAAAAATAATTCTAGTGAAATAGCTCTCCCTTCCATGCCCTCCACCATCAAACCTCCCATTCTCCCTTAGTTACTTGGTTCTAATCAGTCTAGAAATCGAACTTATCAAGTCAATCATATGAAGACTGATTATGCATGCTTCTCTCTACAGAAACCCTGGCATGTTAAAAGAGGAACTTGCAAATGAACAGCTTAATCTAAAAAAATGAATCAAAGTGGAATCTGGGGCACCACAACCAGCCTCATTTTGGAGGGGACTGATCTTTAAGCACCCCTCAAACGAGAGCAAATAATCACCTGCTCCACTCTGCCTCTTTATAAGGTCCCTTTTGGCTCTACTGTTAATTTTATGCTTTCATTTTCCTCTCTATTTTCTGGGTTCCAAAGAGGACTGAAGACTCTAAACATTCTCCAGAAATGAATGAGGTTTCTCTGATCCTATTTATATTACAATTCTTTGATAGAGAGTTAAGAAATCTAAGGTTTCTCGTTTTCATAGGAAGCAGGAGGTTCTAGTAAAGATTCCAATTCAGAGATAATGCTTTGGCAAAGCCTTTCTGTCAGAGCCATAACCACGGCAGGACAACCGTGGCTTTGTCACAGAGTTCTGAATTTTGTGGTTCTGATAGCACTGGCAGTCCTTCAGGTACTTAGAAATAACAGAATTTTTAATCACTTGGCTGGTAAGACTAATTAGTTAAGATAAGCTACTACATGGCATGTACTTTCTCCCTACCCCTTCAGGTGATCTCTTCCCTTCCCCAGCTCCATTCCTCCACCTGCCCATGGCCTTCTTCATGGAATATTTCATGTCACTTGCCCTAGGTACAAAAATCACTAGTTACAGCTCTGCCTACTGCTCCTGATGCCGTATTTTGCCTGTTTCTGATTATTCAGAGGGAAATAGAATATACACATTTCTGGGGGTCAAAAGATATATTTTGTACTCCTAGATCCAGTTTATGACATGGCTTTCAGTCCTTCATTTCTCCTTGGACTTCTTGCTCCCTATTTGTCAAGGAGGAAGATAAGCAAGCTACCCTTTATGAAAATTTAATTGACCCACCATCATGCAAGCATGTTCTCTGAATTACTTTCCTAGGAGTGGGATAGGTTTGTGCTAATCCAGCCATATGCTGTCGCCTGGCTGACCAGGACTGGAGCATAGCCTGTGGCCTTACAATTTAGGAAAGTGTGCTGGCCCACATGAGACTCAAACGAACTGGCTTGACTTCATTAGCACCAAGCAACTGGCCAAGGGACTGAAGGGTAAAGGTAAGGATTCACTAGAGCACAATCTAATGCCCCCTTAGGCTCAGCATGGTATGAAGGAAGTAGTTTGCCAAGTACAGCCCAACACCTGGCAGGCAAGTCACGTAAGTTCTTTGGTCCTCAGTTTCTTCACCTGTAAAATGAGAGTATAGGACTAAAAGACTGCTAAAGTTACTTCTAACCCTGGAATATCCCTAAGTTTCTTTTTCTTGCTACACCAAGAATAAATGGATGAGAAGCAATTGACCTCTGCTATCCTAGGGTGGCTGGTGATGGGGAGGAAGAAGAGGTCAAGAGCGAGATCTACAGCTTGTCTCCATCCTACTGATTCAGGAAGGGTCTCTGTGGCCATTACTCTAAATCTCACATTGACCCATTTTTAATGAGATCTCTTGCGTCGCCTCAAAATAAAAGACTGATAGAGCTTTTAAAAACATTTCCAAAAAACAGGAAAAAGTCTCGACAATTACCAATGTTTTAATATGATAATTATAATGGTAACAATAATAACAATAATATAATGGTAACAATAATAACAATAAACTCCAAGTCCAAGAGAGGACACAGACTAGGAGGGCAGTATTGATACTACCGTGTTAAATTTCATGTATTTTTTTTAAAAAAAAACTTTCCATGGTAGATTCATGGCTTCATATGCAACCTTCTTTTTCTGTTCCTTTTTAAAATAGCATTTTATTTATTTTCTCAATTACATGTCAATGTTATATAGTACTGGCTGACCTGCACTTTAAAGCACATATATTGCTTTAAAGATTGTAAAAACACTCTACATAGTTTATCTCATTTAATATTATTATCTCATGGTATGTTCCTAGGGAAAAGATAGAAAACAGAGGTGAATCTGAAGCCACAGGACTGGAATTTGAATCTCAACACCACTACTCACTAGCAGTGTGATCTTGGGCAAGTCACTTAAGTTCTTTGGGACTCAGTTTCTTCAGCTGTAAAATGAGAGTATAGGATTAGATGACCCCTAAGTTCCCTTCAAGTTTCTTAATCCCCAAGTTTCTTAATCTTATTACACCAAGAATAATCATTGACCTCTGTTAATTAGTGAATTACATACCTCATTTTTGTGTGCATAAGCATTATACATCCATTTCCAAAATTTATCCACAGATTCCCCTAAAAAAGGTTAAACAAGCTACATGGTAATGAGACCCAAGACTGTGGCTCATATTTGCAAATGCTCATAGCATTTCTTCCTGTATTTCACCTGAGGTATTTTAGGATTGGTTTTGTTTCCTTTAGCCCTGGGCCTGTAGCCATGGGTCATCAGTATGGTCATTTCTCATCTTTTCCCTGGGTACAGAGCCAGTATTCAAAGCAGACATGTTGACTTGGCTTGATTTGGCCAACCACAGAGTGTTTCATTGCTTAGGGATGCAGTCTACATCAGGGACTTTGAATAAAACTGAACTAAGTCTAAGCTCACTTCTTTTTTTTTCAGGAAAATTCTACGTGAGGCTTTTTCCCTTTTTCCCACCTGAACCAATCATCTATCACAAAATTGTGAGCATAAAGAAATGACTGTTAAACCCTTTGCAGATTTGTACCCTCCTCAGAGGCTTAACTGAAACCATCCAAAGACTTGCTATGAGTAGAAACAGAAAGAAATGTTCTTTTGGGTCTAAGCATGTCTGGTTTTCCTTGTAACTGACCAGTGAAGTCTCAAATTGAAGCCTTAAGTCGGGTCTGGGATGGCAGGCTGGGCAAGGGGGCTTAAGGGGACCTTCCATCTAATGGGTGTTTCTCACCTAGAACACCAAGTTCTTACATTTTCATGCTGATTGTCAATAGAAGGTTCTTGAGAAGGCAACAGCAGAGACAAAGCAAGCACTAAAATGGAGTGCAGGGAGAGAACACTGGCTCTGGAATCCCACACTCAAATCACACCTTTGCTTCTTTACTATGGAGCTTGGGCAAATCACTTAACCTCCCTGGGCCTTGGTTTGTAAAATGAGTGGTTTGGAAAAGAAAATAACATTCATGAAACCTATAAAAATACACAGAATAGAGCAGAGGGAAGTCTGAGAGAGGACACAGACTAGGAGGACAGTATTGATACTACCGTGTTAAATTTCATGTATTTTATTTTTAAAAAACTTTCCATGGTAGATTCATGGCTTCATATGCAACCTTCTTTTTCTGTTCCTTTTTAAAATAGCATTTTATTTATTTTCTCAATTACATGTCAAAACAATTTTTAGCATTCATTTTTATAAGATTTTGAGTTCCAAATTTTTCTCCTTCCTAAAATGGCAGGCAATTTGATATGGGTCATATATGTGGTATCACGTACAACATATTTCCATATTAGTTACAGTAGTGAAAGAAGAAACAGGTCAAAAGGAAAAAAAACACCAAAAAGGATAAAGTAAGTGAAAAAGTATGCTTCGATCTGCATTCAGAGTCCATCAGTTCTTTATCTGGATGTGGATAGCATTTTCCTTCATTGAGTCCTTTATGCTTGCCTTAGATCATTGTGTTGCTGAGAAGAGATGAGTCATTCATAGTTGATCATCATACAATGTTGCTGTTACTGTATACAATGTTTTCCTGATTCTGCTCATTTTGTTTTGCACCAGTTCGCACAAATCTTTCCAGGTTTTTCTGAAATCTGCTTGTTCATCATCTTATTACACAATAGTATTCCATTACATTCATATACCACAACTTGTTCAGTCATTCCCCAATTGATGAGCACCCCTCAATTTCCAATATTTTGCCACCAGGAAAAGGGCTGCTGTAAATATTTTTGTACATGTAGGTTCTTCCCCATTTTTTATGATCTCTTTGGGATACAGACCTTTTTTCTGTTCTTTGCCCATGTTTGTTGATGACTGTCAAGTTCATTATAAAAAAAAATTAAAAAAATAATGTGGTTGAACTGAGGTTGCTCTCAAGGTCCCTTTCAGCCCTAGATCTATGATCCTTTGATAAATCAATGAAATTTAAAAGATTCAGTTATGGGGGCAGTTAGGTGGTGCAGGAGATAGAGCACTGGCCCTGCAGTCAGGAGAACCTGAGTCCAAATCTGGCCTCAGACACTTCTTGTGTGACCCTGGGCAAGGAAGAAGAAGAAGAAGAAGAAGAAGAAGAAGAAGAAGAAGAAGAAGAAGAAGAAGAAGAAGAAGAAGAAGAAGAAGAAGAAGAAGGAGAAGGAGAAGGAGAAGGAGAAGGAGAAGGAGAAGGAGAAGGAGAAG
>NW_020954723.1:2485929-2580694 GCF_900497805.2 Vombatus ursinus | reverse complement strand
TGCACTGGAGGTAAAGAATGAGATACACATTTTTAGAGATGGTCAATGTATGGATTTGTTTTGCTTGACTATGTCTATCTGTTGCAAGGGGGAGTTTCATGATGTTGGGTGGAAAGGAAGAAACAGTAGGTTAGTGATAGTAATGCTGAAAAAAAAAGGAAGAAAAAAGTGTCATCGAAGCACTCTTCTATGTACAGAAGAGAACAGAAAAAAGTTCAGAGGAAGGCAGACAAACAAGACAGCTTTGAAACTAATATGTTGAATTTATATTCTTTCTGAAAATACAACTTGTATATAATAGAGATTCACAGTTTCAAATACAATCCTTCTTTTGTGGTCTTCTTTTTTGTATGGAAATATTCAGGTTTGTGGCTATTTATCAAGTTCAGAATTACAAAAAAATAGAGAGAGACAGATGGAGAAACAGAGAGACAAAGAGAGGCAGAGAGACACAGAGAAAAACACAGGTACCTGCTTCTGGGGTACTCCAAATATCTACTTAAACAGCTTCTTCCCCCCTTTTACCATTCTTAGCTCATTTGCCTAGTGGAATATATGAAGGGTCCAGATTAATTTTATCTTAAGGATAATTTTAATAAATTAAGGAATTTAATAGTACGCATTCAGTGAAAATCTCTTTGGCTCATTCAAGCCCCAAGTCAAACATCCCAATCATCCCAATGATTTATTTAAAAAGACAATCTCTCTCTCTCTCTCTCTCTCTCTCTCTCTCTCTCTCTCTCTCACTCTCTCTCTCTCTCTCTCACTCTCTCTCTCTCTCTCCCCCCTTCTGCCTCCCTCCCTCTCTCTTTCTCTTTATTATTCTATGTCTCTGTCTCTCTTTTACTTTTATTCTCTTTGTATCTCTTTTTCTTCTGTGCAACAAACCTTAACTTTCCTCTTAGCTGCCTTTGAAAAAATGAAATAAATACCACCCATTAATGGTTTTTTTGGAGGAACACAATTTTATCTCAATATTTGCTTTTTAGACAAGGCAAACAAAAAAGAAAAAAACATAAACTGAAAAGAAATAAGTTTTATACACTCTCTCTGGGAGGGAGAAAGAGAAGGGGAATGAGAAGTGGAGAAGAATCAGTCAATCAACAAGCATTTGTTAAGTCCCACTATGTGTCAGGCACTGCTCTAAGTGCTAGGGATACAAAGAAAGGCAGAAAATGCCCCTACTTTCAAGGAGCTCACAGTCTAATGGGGGAGACAGTCTGCAAATAACTGTGTGCAAACAAAATACATACATAGGATAAATTGAAGATAATTAACAGAGGGAAGACATTTGCAATGAGGGCAGTCAGGAAAAGAAGGTGGGACTTGGACTTTAGCTGGGACCTAAAGGAAACCAGGGAGCCATCAGATGGAGCTGACGAAGGAGAAAATTCCAGGCATGGAGGACAGCCACTGAAAATGCATAAGGTTGAAAGACAGAGCATATTGTGAGAGGAAAACAAAGAGGCAGAGTACATAGGAGGGAGGTAAGGCATAAGAAGATTGCAAAGATAAGAAGGGGCCAGATTATGAAGAGCTTTGAATGCCAAACAGGAGATTTTCTATAGGATCCTGGAGAAACTAGAGAGTCACTGAAGTTTACTAAATGGAAGGTTACATCGTCAGCCCTGTACTTTAGGAAGATCAATTTGACAACTGAATGGAAAACATACTGGAGTGAGGAGAGACTTGAGACAAGGAGTCCAACCAGAAAGCTATTGGAATAATGCAGGTGTAAGATGATGAGAGTCTGCACCAAGGTGATGGTAGTTATCAGCAGAAAGAAGGAGGTATATAGGAGAGATATTGCAAAGGTAGAATCGACAAGTACTGGATTGGATATGGGAGGTGAGAAAGAATGAGGAGTCAATAACGACACCTAGGTTGCAAGCCTGCGTGACTGGGAAGATGGTGATACCATTGATAATAACAAGAAAATTAAGAAAAAAAGAAGGCTTTGAGGGGGGAGGTGGGAGATAATGAGTTCAGTTTTGGAAATCTTGAGTCTATGAGACATCCAGTTGGATATGTCCAATGGACAGTTAGAGATGTGAGATTGGAAGTTAGGAGAAAGGTTAGGCCTGAATAAGTAGATCTGGGAATCATCAGTAAGGAAAGGGAGGGTCATTCTTAGAAAACATAATCTTTTCTTAAACTGTGGGTCATGGGTAGAAAAAGTTTAAGAAGCCCTGGACTAGCCCACGCCTTCCCACCATGGTAGAGGCAGTGTCAGTGGCTGGTCCCACAGGAGCTCTACCTGTCTTCTCAAGTATGCTCCATTCTTGTGCAATTAATACATGACATTTCAAGTACACACATGTAACTCCAATAGGAATTAGGTCACCAGCTTTCAATAATATTTGATGAAGGGGTTGGACTAGATGAACTCCAAAGTCTATTGCAGCTTTAGATCTATGACCCTATGTTTGAGAGAGAGAGAGAGTCAGCATTACTGACTAACTTGTGCTTTGGAATCTCAGGTAGAAAAGATGCAAGTATTGTACTCACGGCTAATTTATTTCTTGATTGAGAGAGAAGTTGAAGAAAAACTGCCAGCTGCATAAGACTTTGACTTAGAAGCACTCTGATAGAAACAAATGATGGTATTATGCCTGAGTTTGTTAGCAAGAAGTGTAGCATAATGGACAGTTTCTGCTTAGAAACTTTGGTGTTCTAGGAGCATAAATCAGCAGATATGGAAAGCTATTTCCATATCAAGTTGATGAGACTGGTCAATTCACCATTTTACAGAGTAGCTCCCCAAAGTGGTGAAAGCCACATAAAGACAATTAACTAAAACCACCTCTTGCCTATCAGAAAATTAGTCACGATCCCTGGTGAGCAGGAGGAAATAAAGGATGGGCATAAGAGATTTTCATCTCCCAATTGTAAGAAGATTGTCTGAGCCAGAGAGAAGGTGAAATCAGGAGGTGAATTCTTCAAGTGAAGAAGGCATTTTGTACTATAACCCAACAATCTTTCCTAATTATGAGGAGGACTTCAGTTCAGACGGAGGGAAAGACTGACCCTAGCAATAGCGCATTTTCTGCACAGGGTACAGAGACAATCCATAAAGTTAAAAACAATGGTAGCTAGCAAGGTCCCTCAACAAATCCAGGATTAGGAATCCAGGATTATGGAGTCAGTAATAATGATGATCAGCCTATACTATCAATAAACTCAGATACAGATGCAAAAAGGTTAGAAGGTCACAAAAGAGTTAGAATCATCTGACCTGAGACTAAGCTGACCTTTGCAGGAGAAACAAAAATTTTATTTTGTCACTTGTTAATTTGCATATACACTAATAATATGCATACATTATTACTATATAGGTCTATTGATCTTGATATTGTTAGAGAGACTTTTTGGGGATTCTTTACAGTTATTTACTTGTGTGCTATGGCTCTGCATATAGTTTTGTAATATATGCATTAATGTATATCACATTTAATTTACATATTTAGTCACTGAAGAAGAAATGGTATTTTGTATGATACTATGTCTGATGCATGGGGGCGGCTAGGTAGTGCAGTAGATAGAGCACTGGACTTGGAATCTAGAAGACTCATCTTCATGAGTTCAAATCCAGCCTCAGACACTTGCTAGCTGTGTGACCCTGGGCAAGCCACCTAACCCTGTTTGCCTCAGTTCCTCATCTATAAAATGAGCTGGAGAAGGAAATGGCAAACCACTCCAGTATTTCTGCCAAGAAAACCCCAAAACCGGGACATGAAGAGTTGGAAACAACTCAACAACAAATGTCTGTGTATGTAATGGTTTTTGTTTGATATAAAAGATAGCATGGAATGATTGACTATGAATTTGGGATTATCATTAGTATAACAATTATTTGGTGCTGGTGATAAATTGCATGGACATTAATAGCCAATAATTTAGTATCACTTGGTTTGGGAAAGGAAGAGAGAATGGGACTTTGTCATTAGTGATGTGTCAAGATAGAATGGCAGTGGACAGCAGCAGCAGGGCAATTGATGACAAATGCTCAGTAGAAAGTTCTGTGGAGCCTTGTGGGCTATATCCTTGACTGGGCTGGCTGGTTCTCCTTTATATTAGGTTGGAGTCCAGTGGCATACTGGAAACAGCTCAAACTGGCTCTTTAGAGTTGATTGTTAAATTTTTAATGTGAGCAGAAATGGCAAATGCTACAAATTAAGACTGGATTTGTTATTTTCTTGGTTGTTTAGACTTAAGAAAGGGATGGATAAAAACCGATTAGATAAGGGAAAAGGAAGGGCACAAAGCATTTATTAAGCACCACACATTGTGCTGAGCACTTTACAAATATTTTCTCATTTGAACCTCGAAACCACTCTGGGACATAGGTGCTATTATTATCCCCATAAACTTAAAAATGTGTTGTGTTTACATTTTTTTCCCAGTCAGTCAGTTTTTAATTATTTACCAGCACACTTCTGGGTTTGACCATAAAATTGTAAGTTACATGAAGGCAGGGCATAGGTTTGAGCTTTTGTATCCCTTCCCCTTCCCCAGCACAAGCACAGGCAATATAGACAAATTGTATTAGTCATATAGTAGGTAAATGGATGCACAAAAAACACATGACTAGTTATATGAGGTATTCTGATGATTATATTTCCAGTTCTTATAAAATGATAAATGATGATATTATTCAGATTATTTTAAATAACATTTACATAGAGACTTGAAGTTTGCCAAGTAAGTATATTACAGAATCATACCATCACAGAATTTGAGATTTGGGAGGGATCCCTTAGGTCATGTAGTCCAACTCATACAGGGCAGGTATCCCTACTATAACATACCCAACAAATAGTCATCAAGCTTACACCAGAACACCACTAAGGAGAGGAAGTCCACCACCTCTCTGCATAGCTCATTCTCATTCAACTCAGCTCTCAATGTTAGGAAGGTTTTCCTGATATAAATGGGCTTTGCAGCATCCCCTAGTGCTCCTGGTTCTGCCTTCTGGGCCAAAGAGAACAAAACTATTCCCCACATGACAACCTCTCAAAGACTTGAAGACTATTCTCATGTCCCTTTTGAGTCTTCTCTGGGATAAATATCTCCAGTTCTTGCAACTAATCTTCATAAGGCATGGAGGTCATTCTGGCTTTCCTCTTCTGCACTCTCTCAAGTTTACTAATGTTTCTTCCCAAGGCAAGTTTAAAAGGGTCACAGAATGATGGGTTAAAGCTAGAATATGCCTTAAAGGCCGTTGAGTCTTTGTGCCTCATTTGTGCCCTAGGAAGCACAGGCACACAGGGAGGTCAAGTAACTTGCCTAGGGTCACAATACAGAAGTACTGTGGGATTTGAGTCAAGATTTTCTTGACTTTGTGCATCTAGCAGACAGAGCATTGGGCTAGGAATCAGAAGATTCATCTTCCTAAGTTAAAATCTGGCTTCAGACATTTACTATCTATGTGACCCTGGACAAGTCACTTAATCCAATTTGTCTCAGTTTCCTCACCTGTAAAATGAGCTGGAGAAGGAAATGGCAAACCACCCCAGTATCTCTGCCAAGAAAACCCCAAATAGGGTCACGAAGAGTCAAATACAACTGAACAACTACAACAACAAAAAACAAACTTTTCTTAACTTCCAAACTCCAAGCCCTGCACTTAACCCACTACACCTTTCTAAGGAATGAATAGAGAAAAGGTCACACCAAAGGGGATGGCAGAAGAAGGAGATGAGATGGGGCAGCTAGGTGGCACAGTGGATAGAGCACCAGCCCTGAAGTCAGGAGTGTACCTGAGTTCAAATCCAGCCTCAGACCAAACACCTGACACTTACTAAACTGTGTGACCTTGGGCAAGTCACTTAACCCCAACTGCCTTAAAAAAAAAAAAGAAGATGAAGAGGAAGAAGAGTAGCACCAGTGGCCCACATGAGGGTGGACACTAGAAAGAGGAAATAAATAATTTGTCTTCTGCTCATGGGTCCAATACTCCCAAACTCACATAGAGTTGTTAGATAAAATTTGAGCCTCACAATAAAGCTCTGGGGGTTGGTAATATTGGGTGTTTTTATCTCAACTTCCCAGTCATTTCCAAAACACTACTTTTACTCTGGCCTTCCTAAGATCTTTGGCTCTGATAGGTGAGTTTTCACCATTTCTCGCCTGGAATAGACCACTTTACCAGTTTTCATTTCCAGACCATGCTCCTTGCACTCTGTCCCTCCTGCTCTTGTCAGAATGTGGACTCTGCCTCTAGGACCCTGGGCTCTGATAGGTGAACTTTCACCTTATTTCATCCTCACTCCCGTCCTCTTCCCAACACTTTCCAACTCTAGCTCCCCTTTCTTTTACGGGTTGTACTCCTCTATTAAAATGTAAACTACATAAAAAGAGAAGCTGCTTTGCTACCTTGTATTTATATTACCAAAGTACCTGGTACATAGTAAGCACTTAATAAATGCTTTTTTCCATTTCATTTTACTGAGGTTAAAAGAGAATTACTGACTTGTTTATGCTCACACAAATAGGGAGCATTTGTGAAGAAATTTTGTAACCAAGTATTTCTGGCCCCATCTCTAAGTTTCCACCAGTACTCTGTCTTTGTTACCAATAGCTCTACCATAAACTTCTTAATCATTTTCACTAACATTATCTACTTGCATGGGATTTGGCCCTCTGGGCCATAGTTTGCTGACCCCTGCTCTAGGGGGATGCATCAAAAGCAAGGAGGAACCAACAAAAGGCCAGATTAAAGCATTTTTCCTGGCCTAAAAATACGTAGGAAGTCAGCAGGGGAAGTTTGTGACACTGGAGTGGAAGCCTGTCTGGAGCCCACACATACAGAGCAACAACAGTGACAAAAGCAGCAGCAGCTTCAGGAGCTCTCAGACCAGAGATGGTAAGGGGGTCAGACAACTGGTCGGAAAGATTCCAGGGGACTCTTTGCTAGCACTGAGTATAGCTGGCACTAATTGGCAACTCTACTGCTCATATGCAATTCTGAGTTGCAGTTCCAGAGCATAGAGGAGCGGTGAGGGTCACAAGGGAGCAGGGACCCTGGTTGCAGTTCCAAGGCAAAGAGGGTCCTAGCACTTGTGGTTTCAGGGAACCAGAGGCCCTTACTGGGTAAAGATCAGAATGCAGACCAGGAGAGCCGTGACCACACCTCTCCCAGGATCATACCTTAGAAGCAGCAAACACTTGTAGAACCCCAGAACTAATTCTAAAAACAGCAGCACAAAAAAGCCTGAGGCTTGAGACATCATCTTCCTCCCCCCAGATGAACAGAGCCCAGCTTTAACATAAAGTTCAAAGTCAAGAAATAGCCTGGGGGACAGCTAGGTGGCCCAGTGGATATAGCTCCAGCCTTTGAGTCAGGAGGACCTGAGTTCAAATCTGGTCTCAGACGCTTGACACTTACTAGCTGTGTGACCCTGGGCAAGTCACTTAATTCAATTGCCTAGCCAAAAAAAAGCAGAAAAGAAAAGAAATAGACTGGAAAAATGAGCAAACAACAAAAAAAGAATATGACCATAAAAAACTACTATGGTGTCAGGGAAGACCAAGAAGAAACTCAGAAGACAACAATGTGAAACACTCTATAAAAAAAAGCGTGAAGGAAAAAATGCTAATTGAACCCAAACCTAACAAGAATTCCTGGAAGAGTTGAAGGAAGAGATGAGTGATAGAGGAAAAATTGGAAAAAGAAATGACAATGATGCAAGAAAATTATGAAAAGAGAATTTATGCAGGAAAAATTATGAAAAGAAAAATAGACTTTTGAAGAGGGGCAGGATAAAAAGAGAGAGGGAAGGAGAAACAAAAGAAAATAGGATAGAGGGAAATGCACCATTAGCAATCGTAACTGTGAGTGTAAATAGGATGAGCTCACCCATAAAATGGAAGCAGACAGCAGAATGGTTTAGAAACCAGAATCCAACATTATGTTGTTTACAAGAGACACACGTGAAACAGAAACATATACAGTGTTAAAATAAAGGATTGGAGCAGAATGTAATTTGCTTCAGCTGAAATAAAAAAGAGAGAGGTAGCAATCATGATCTCAGACAAAGCAAAAGCAAAAATAGACCTAATTAAAAAGGTTAATCAGGAAAACTTCATTTTGCTTAAAGGTACCATAGACAATTAAGTAATGTAAAAAATTACAGCAAGTTTCTCTGATAAAGACATCGTTTCTCAAATATATACTGAGTATAGAACTGAGTCAAATTTATAATTAACTGGTCAAATGCAGATAAACAGGCAGTTTTCAGAAGAAGAAATCAAAGCTATGTAGAGTCATATGAAAAAATGCTCTAAATCACTATTGATTAGAGATAGGCAAATTAAAACAACTTGAAGGTACCACCCCATACCAATTAGAAATCACAAATGTTGGAGGGAATGAGGGAAAAATAGGTATACTAATGAACTAGTGGTGGAGAAGTGAACTTTTCAAGTTCTGGAGAACAATTTGGAATTTAGACCAAAGGGCCATAAAACTGTGCATATCCTTTAGGACCTCCTACTAGGTCTGTATCCCAAAGAGAGCTAAGGAAATGGTAAAGGACCTATTTGAACAAAAACATTTATAGCAGCTCTTTTTGTGGTGGCAAATAATTGAAAATCAAGGGGATGCTCATCATTTGAGGAATGGCTAGACAAATTGTGGCATATGGTTGTGATGGAGTACTATTGTGCTTTAAGAAATGACGGGGGGGGTAGTTTCAGAAAAATATGGCAAGACCTACATGAACTAACACAAAGTGAAGTGAGAACTGGGAGATCATTGTGCATTGTAAAACAATGCTGAAATGATGATCAATGGTGAAAGACTCGGTTACTCTGATAAATACAATGATCCAAGACAATTCCAAAGGACTCATGATGAAAAAATGCTATCCACCACCAGAGAGAGGACTGACAAACTCTGAATACAAATTGAAGTATAATTGTCTCACTTTGTTTGCTTTTAAAAAAATATGGCTAATAGAGAAATATGTTTTGCATGATTTCATATGTATAATTGATATAACAGTGCTTATTGTTGTTCAGTGGAGGAGAGAAGGGATGGGAAGGAGGGAGAGAACTTGGGACTCAAAATTTAAAAAGGAAAGAATGAATAATATTTCCTTTTAAATTATTTATAGTTATAATTTATATATATAAATTTATAGAAAATAAGTGTATATTCATACTATATAATTATAATTTAAAATAAATTTAAAATATTTCCTTTAAAAAGGAAAGAAAAAATAATATATTTTTTTAAAAATTAAAGGTAATACATGTAAAGTGATTTGTAAACCATTAAGTAAACATAAATGTTAGCTATTTTTATTATTGTGTTCCACTTCTAAGCGGTGGTTTTAAGTATTTAAGTATTTTTAAAGCATTTAAAATATTTTAGTACTTAAAAATACTCTATGAATTCTTTTCTTCAACCCCATCCTTCAAACTTGTTTCCTCTTCTCTGTCTGACTCCTTCTGTCAGGCGAGTCAAACCACCATCATCACTTTGACAACTATTTCCCCTTAGAGCCTATGGAGATACACTGATACCCTGAACCCAAGAGCCTTGGGGAATAACATTTCCTCCCCATTCTCATGCTGACCACTGGCCCTGTTTCTAACCTAGCCTCTGCAACCATAATCAAGGGAAGCAATTCCTATAGATAACCTTTGCCACTGATAACACCAACCACTAACTGCCACAGGCAGAGAGGTAAATCCAAGAGTCAGGGGAATAATATGGCCCTCCATACCCTTAGCTTGCTTCCAGCATAGGCCCAAAGTCATCATCCAGGAGGTCAGCTCCCACAGAGTTCTTACCAGCTACCACCTACACAATAGGTAAATCAGCCTAGCTAAAGCAGCAAGGCACCCTGAGGGACAGACAGGAAGAGGCATATGCAGGCCTCCCTTCAGATGCTGATGGAGGCAACCTCCAACCCAAGCAAGAGCTCTTTGAATAGCAGTCCCACACCCCATGCACACACACTGGCCCTGCTTACAGCCACACTTTTTTTTTTTTTTTTAGACAATTGGGGTTAAGTGACTTGCCCAGGGTCACACAGCTAGTAAGTGTCAAGTGTTTGGTGTGAGGCTGGATTTGAACTCAGGTCCTCTTGAAATCAGGGCCAGTGCTCTATCCACTGCGCCACCTAGCTGCCCCATTACAGCCCCACTTTTAAAGACATCTTTTTAGGGAATCAATCCTTGTGGAGATGTGACCTGGAACTTGCCTACGCAAGTGAGGCAAGTGTTGCAGCCTCTATCTCATCAGCAGCCTCATCCATTGAAGCCTTGGAAAAGAAAGTTGTTACCACTGAAGTCCCTGGTACTCTCAGGAAGGAAAGAAATATGCATTTACAAAACACCTACCTTGATGATGGATTTCAACAAATTGCTAGCTAGGCACTGTGCTAAGTGCTTTACACATATGTAGCTCATTTTATCCCCACAACAACCCTGGGAGGTAGATGCTATTTAATGCCCATTTCACAGTTGAAGAAACTGAGGCAGACAGAGGTTAAGTGACTTGCCCAGGGTCATACAGCTAGTGTCTAAGGCTAAATTTGAACTCAGGTCTCCCTGATTGCAGGCCTAATGCTCTAAACACCGTGTCACCTAGCTGACTCTTTAGGGTGAGGAAGATGGGAACTCAGAGCTAAAGAGCTCGGAAGGAGGACTGATGATAAAATATGGACCAGAATTGCACTGGAGTTGCCACGTTTGAGTGGATGGAATACTGGCAATGATGAAATCTCAAATCCACCAAACTACCAACGACTTAAGTTAGAAGTAAAAGAAGGCTGTGAAATTATGTTGGTTGTTGAAATAAAAAAGATTCGATTTATGAAAAAAATCTCAATGTATACATATTTCAGGAACACTTTGAAAGTTAAGAGCAAAACTGGAGGACGTCTCTCTGTTTTCTTAAGTTTCCCTATGAAGCATCTGCTGTTCCATACACTCATACACCCCTCAACATGGGTACATCCAGCAAATCACCTTCTTCCCTCTCCCTCTTAACATTCTCGCCTCAATTCCGAATTTGAAGTGTGCCTGTGGCTGTGGTCATCAGAGGACCCATGCTGCCATCCAGTGGACCCCTTGTTCAGTGCGGTTAAGTTTTGAGAAGTTTCAAACTGACCGGCCAGCCCAGCCTCCTTCCTCTCTTCAGACTATGTAAAAGGAAAATAATACAGGTGGTAATTCAAGAAGAATTTAGACACACCACCTCCACCTAGCAACCAATCTGAATTGTTCTAACACTCTTTGGCAGTGCCCCTTCGGAATTACTCCCAAATTGCAAAGGCTATTGAAGCAAGGCCCAGAATGATGCTCTCCCTCTGTCCCACAGTGCGTGCGCGCATGCGCAAACACACACACACACACACACACACACACACACACACACACACACACACTTTCCTCTTGGACAGCCAAGAATTGTGTAGTGTAAGTAGAGCTCAAACTAGAGCAGAGCTCTCTGGGCCCTAATCCAGTCAGTCCTACCATGTAACACTCCTTTTCATTTGTACTCCTGCAGAAATTTGGGATACTTCAAATTTGGGGGAGAGGGACCTGTGATTTTCTTGGTGTAGAGAACTCTGATTGCGGAACCTCCTTTTACAAACACAACACTTCCCACGTCGTCATTCCTGGTTTAAGAGAATTGTCTTGATCACTGAGAGATTGAGCGATTGGCTGTTCAGTTGTGTTCCACTCTTTTTTTTTTTTTTTTTTTAGGTAATTGGGGTTAAGTGGCTTGCCCAGGGTCACATAGCTAGTAAGGGTCAAGTGTTTGGTCTGAAGTCAAATTTGAACTCAGGTCCTCCTGACTTCAGGGCTGGTGGTCTATCCACTGCACCACCTAGCTGCACCTGTGTTCCACTCTTTGTGGCCCATTTGGGGTTTTCTTGGCAAAGATACTAGCTTGGTTTATCATTTCCTTCTCTAGCTCATTTTACAGATGAGGAAACTGAGGCAAACAAGTACGTGACTTGCTCAGAGTCATACAGCTAGTAAGTGTCTGAGGCCAGATTTGAACTCATAAGGATAAATCTTCCAGCCCAGAACTCTCTCCATTGCGCCATCTAGACGCCCTGTAAATGATTTACTAAGGGTCATATAGCCAGTACAGGTCAGAGTTAAGACTTTCGCCAAGATCTTCCTGGCTTCAAGCCTGGTTTTCTATCCACTGCACTATATGTGCTGCCTGTGTTTGAATTATATGTTCTAGTGAATCTTTTCTGGCGTCCTGTTTCGCATGCACTCTCTGTCTCTGTAACTTAAGTTTCTCCAGGGCAGAGGTGGGCAGGCTGTCTTACACCTAACACCTCTCATTTGTATTGTGCTGCTAATGTTTTTGCCCAAAGCTCTTTTTACCTATCTTAACTCTAAGTTAGATTTGTCCTCCCTACCCAAAAATCTGCTTGCCACAAAAGACTCCTAAGTACGACCTTAACAAATGCTCAAAACAGGATACAATAATTCACAACTATTACACTCTCCCAGGATGGTGACATTTCAAATATCAAGACATGAAGCAGTTTGTGGGGCAGCTTAATTGGTATGTTACATTTCACCTCCACTCTATATTGTTAAATTAGTTCCCTTCATGTCCGTGTCTTCCAGAGATCCTGGGTCCCCTCATTTGGAGATTACTGGAAGGAGGAACAATTTCTGCATCAGATGGGGTCACCACTGGCAGGAAGAGAGTAAGGAAGGAAGGGATTGCCACCTATATGAGTACACAGAGTTCTGTCACTGATGAAATCTCAAATCCACCAAACTACTTCAGGAAATAAATTAGAAGTAAAGGAAGTTTCTGAAATTATGTTGGTTTTTGAGGTAAAAAGATTCGATTTATGAAAAAAAGTCAATGCATAGATATTTTAGGAATACTTTGAAAGTGATGGGCAAAACTGGAGGAGGTCTCTCTTTTTCCTTAAGTTTCCCCATTCTGTCATTCCATCCATTTCATATATCCCTCAACATGGGATTCTCCTGCCAGTAGTCATCCTCTCTGATGCAGAAACTTATCCTCCTGCCAGTTACCTCCAAATGAGAGACCCAGGATCTTCAGACTTCTTGAACTACCAAGGTTTCCTCCAAATCTGGAAATCTCTAGGTTAAGATTACTACTGAGGAGCCTATCCTTAGGAAATTAACACCAAAAGAAGAAGTAGTAAGGGGCCCAAGGCCCAGGCTCAGACTGGCCTAAGCCAATGCTTATACTGACAAATGCTTTCAGTTTACCATTTCTTCTGAGGTTGGGGAAGAGTGGCCCCTACACATTGAGTCAAAGGAAGAGGGAGACAGAAGGTAGAGTCACTCTTTTCAAGGTCCACTGCTCATTGGCTAATATGGTTATTGTTTTGATTTCTCAAACATATGTCTTACGGTGCGGAGCCATGCTTTTCTTAGAAGTTATGAGGGGAACTCAGCATCTGCTCCATGAAACCCTTGCCCCTTCTTCCAAACCTCTCTTTTATTCTCAAAGGTACTACTATCCTCCCAATCTCCCAGGCTCACAACCAAGGTATCATCCTAAATTACTCACTATCTCTCACCTCCACCATTTCCAATCTTTTGCCAAGGTCTATTGATTTGGTCTCTTCAACATCTCTTGAATATGTCCCCTTCTCTTTTCTGACATAGTCACCACTCCAGTGCAGTACTTCATCACCTCATGCCTGGACTATTGTAATAGCCTGCTGATAGGTTTCCTGGCTCAAGTCTCTCTGTGCTTCAATCTATCCTCTATTTAACCACTAAAGTGATTTTCCAAAAGTCAGGGTCAATCAATGTCAACTACCTAGCCAATAAACACTAGTGGCTCCCTATTGCCTCCAAGATCAAATATAAAATCCTCTGTTTTGCATTCACAATCCTTCATAACCTATTTCCTCCCCACCTCCCCGTTTTCTAATCTTCTTACGCCTTTCACTATCAGAGTGTAGGATGTTCAGGCAGGACTAGCACCTCTGGTGTGAAGGCTGCTGAGCCCTTTTCAGGGCTGCTTAACCACCTTTGGTGTCCACCTGATTCACCCAACTCTTATCTGTGACTCCAACAAGGTGTAGCAAGTGTAGTGGCTAAACTCCAGTAAAACCATTTTGGCAAATGGGTTCAACCAGGTTGAGGGTAACTGAAGGCTTTCAAACCTGTTGGTTTGTGAAGACTTTCCCCAGCAGAGTGGGTGGATTAATGGCCATGAACACGGCTTAAGCAGGTGCTGTGGCACACTCAGAGCTTGGTCAGGCATCAAAGACACCAAGGTCATCCACTGCATCCTGGGCCATGACGAATTATCTTCACTTTTGTCTTACCACTGGACTTTGATGACTCTGGAAGAGAAGCTGATGACTTTGAACAACTCTGCCTCAGTTAAATCCAATTTATGTATAAGTCAAAAGACACCACTCATACCATTTTACTATTTTTACATACCTCAAAGTCATATGGCAACAGGCAAGTGACGAAGCAGCAGGTGCACATACACTGGGACCTGTAGTCACAACCCTGAACAGGCACCCCAGGCCATAGTGTTGTCTTCTCACTGGAAGCAGCAGTGGGATTTGGCAGACCCCTGGATGTCCGAGCAGCCTTTTAAGGATTGCACTGCTCATTTCCTGGTGTGAGGAAGGGGCTAGAAAGGTGCCCTAAAAATTGTCTGCTTACCCAACCCTGGCCTGTTTTCTGTGGCAAGTAGAGATCCCACTTCATGGTTGAAATACAAAAAAATGTAGAAAAACTTTTGCAAAGATGATTCTACTTACTTTGGTACATGGAATGAGCATACATTTATGGACAACACGAAATCCAGTAGACTTGAAAGATGAATAGCTCTTGTTGCTAGAAAATTCATTAAGTATCACATCCAAATAGCAGCACCGCGTGAAACAAGGCTGACAAATGAAGGCCAACGTAATGACATTTTTCTGGAGTGGCCACAGTGATGGGCAGCACTGTGAAGCCAGAGTAGGTTTTGCAATCAAAACTAATCTAGTCAACAAGCTTGTATGTCTACCTAAAAGAGTGAATGACAGGCTCATGATAATGTGATTGCCACTTGCAGGAAAGCATCACACCACCATCATCAGTGCATATGCTCCCACCACAACGAACCTTGATGAGGTCAAACAAAAATTTTATGAAGACCTTAAGACCCTCAACATCAATGTGCTGAAAGAGGACAAGCTTATAATTCTGGGTGACTTTAATGCAAGAGTAGGCACAGGCTATCAGACATGGTAGGGAGCCTTTGGGGGGAATGGAGTTGAAAAAAGCAACAGCAACAGTCACTTACTACTGAAGATTTATGATCTCATGACCTTCTATCCAATATATATATATATTGTGTCCTCCTATGAGAAGTGAACTACTTGAATGTAGGAACTCACTTCCTTTTTAGTATTTGTATCCCCAGTGCCTGGCACATAGTAGTACTTAATAAGTGCCTTTTCATTCACTCACGTAAAAAATAAATTCAAACTGATTGATGACTTAAACATTTTAAAAAAGCTACTCACATAAAAATTGGAAGGTAATAAAATGTTCTATCTTTTACAGTCCTGTTTTGGTATGGGAAGTCATAAGGAGAGAGAATAGAACAATAGTGTAGTCAATTGACAGACCCTTTCCAGAAGCAATGGTACTGATGATTTAATTATAGTTCCTAGGGCTAGAGGTGGAAAAGAAGAATGGGGAATTATGCACCAGAGACAGGGTAGAAGATGAGTAGGGTAAAGAAGAATGGTTGGGTTTGAGCCAGCTAATAGAATAAACTCTCAGTAATTAGTTCAGCCTGATCCCAGGGCCAGGGCCTGTCTGATGACAGCAGCAGGAGCAGCAGAAGAAATAAAAGGTGAAAATATGACTGAAGACAGTATGGACAGGTCTGGGATAGACTGGATATAGTGGCCTTTCACTAATCGTAATAGCATAGACCCAAGGCAGGAATTCCCGGGCAGTGGCAGTTGCAGGCAAAAAGCCAAAGAGGAAGATATCTGGGATGAAGAAGCGTAGTTGAAGAGAGGGCAACTGGAAATAGCATACTTCCATCAATTGCAAAATCATGGCCCTGGGGAAGAAATCCTATAGTAGCCCAGTAGCAGGACAGAAAAGGAGATGACAACCAACTAGATATCTTACCAATCAGGATAGCTTGGCCCCAATGCCCCTAGGTGAGGTGCATCTGTGGATCTGTGGAAGATTGTCAGGATGAAGAAGCTTGGTTGGATTCCAATCAGACTAGATTTAGGACTTGTACATACCTCTTGGGTATGTGCTACAGACAGAAATGAACTGAGCTGAGAATTGAATAAAAGTTAGAAACTAGGCTGAATGGCTTTTGGGAAATTTCATAGTGGTGGTGGTGGTGGTGGTAGTGTTAGTGATGGTGGTGGTAGTGGGGTTGGTAATACTCATAGTGGTAGTCATAGTAGCAGTAGTGGTAGTGGTGGTAGCTATAGTAGAAGTGGTAGTAATAATAATAGTAGTAGTAGTTATAATAATAGCTAGCATTTATATAGTGCTTTGAGGTTTGCAAAGCACAGTGCATATGTTATCTCATTGGATCTTTATAGAATTATGAAGACACATAGTCTGGCACCTTCATAGAATTACATAAAATAATTGAAGAGTTTATATAGGAGAACATTGTTAAAGCAAAAGCATTTATAAAAAAAGGCAAGTCTGTACCACTTAATCCCAAATTATACTGTAAAGCAGTTATTATTAGAACTATCTGTTAATGGACAAAGATAAATGAAATAAAACAGAAATAGAGATTCATGTAACAGATTAGATGATTCAATTGGGGCCAAATACATACAATGGAGTAATGTTTGAGAAGTGTAAAATCCTTGGGATTTTGCTTGGGAAAAATTAATTATTTGATAAAAAAATATTAGTTTGGGGAAATTTGGTAACAGTACAATGAACAATGGAATGAGAGCTCTATCTCACATCATATGCTTCAAAATTTTAAAGCATTGATGATTTCATCACTGTAGGTACTCTATAATTAGGAAGCAACTGAAGACATAGTGAATAGGACACATAATAACACCTACCTCATAGGTTTGTTGAGAGGATTAAATGAGATAATATCTGTAAAAACCACCTAACACAGTATCTGGCACATAGTAGGCAAAAAAAAATGGTTTTCAATATAAACTTTTAAATTATTTTATCTAATTCTTTGAAGTATCTCAATGGTATATTGACAGGTATTACATTAAATCCATAGACTAATCTGAATAGTAATGTCATCTTTACTTGTATGATTCAACCATATATATATATATTCAATTCCTCTCCAGTTTTTAATCCTTCCTTTAATATTGTAAAAAAAATGTTTTATGACTGTACTTACATAGGTCTTAATAGGTGAGTGCCTTACAGGGTGCTCAGTACTTGAGATTTTCCACATCTGTTCTAAGACACTCAAATCTCTTGGGCCCAGACTGATGTGACATTTTACAAGTAATCTGTAGGGAGTGAGCAAGTTTTCTCAGCTAATCTGAATACATTTCCTATACAACATCACCTCAGCTGACCCAGGATTTTTCCCACACTTAGTCTAAAGTCTTTGATTGATTGACTTAATAGAGTATTCTCATCCAATTAAGGTATTTGGGTGGGACAATTGATCAACTAACTCAGTGACCCCCATTTTACATTTATATTTTAAGCATAATTCAGAAGTCCAAATCCCATTCTCAGCCACCACTTTCTTAGCCAGCTAATCACTTCCTAAATCAATTTTTTCTTTTACATCCATTGCCTTTAATGGGCAACAGTGAGTAAAATATAATCTGTGCCCCTATGGTTTTCAGTTTCTTATTCAAAACTCCATAATCTTTGGCAATAGTTTTTAGATGACAATATTATTTGCACCCATATGAATCACCCCAAATGGGTAGTGGTCATTCATTTTTTATCCAACATATTAGATATGCAATAATATGAAATACATCTAAAATAACACAATATATTTATCACATATAATATATTATAATAAACATTCATAAATGATATTTTCTATCATTTTTTCTGGATTTTATTAGTGATATATACAAATATTGATGACTTTGTGACTTAATCTCATTATGTTCTGCTTTATTTTGCTGAAGCTATTTATTATTTTTATGAATTATTTTGTTGAGTCTCAGGGTTTTCTTAGATTAAAAATAAATATTATTTATTATAAATAAAAATCCTTCCATTTCTAGATATTTCAGTGTTTTAAAGCTAGATGGGTATCAATTTTATCAAAGGCTTTTTCTGTCTCTCTTGATATAAATCAGTAGAGAGTTTAACAATCTTTTTATTTTGTTAATTTCATATTATTTAATCAATATTATTGATTTTGTTATTAATATGATTTACTATCCTGATTTTTTAAAAAATATTGAACTTTCTTGGCATACCTGATATAAGTCCTACTAGTCACAGTGGTCAATATTTGAATATTTCTGTTTTCTTTTTGCCAAATATCTGATTTTATCCGATATTTTTGCATGTGTATTTTATCTATATTTTTTTGCATCTATATTTTAAGCTTCAGCATCCCTGATAAAACCAAGCCTCACTTTCGTATTGGGAGGAGATTATGGATGAGGTATAAAGAAGAAACACAAGTATTCAAAGGATCACAAATCAGGAAGTTTATTACTCACAAACATAACAAGCGTGTGACTCACCTGCCCTTCAGTCCCATTGGCAAGCACAAGTGAATGTTTAATTCCTGGTGCCCCTACTTCTGAGAGTATGCAGGCCTTTGGAGAGATTCATACCCAATGGATAGCCAAGAGCTCGGGGTCTCTGCCCTTATATCTGATTGTTTTTGTTGGGTATATTCACAAGAACTGTGGGAACGAGACCTTAGGAGGAGTCAGTCAGAAGGTGGCTTAGGCTGCGACTCCTGCTCCTCAACAATCCCAAGGGCATTGTGATTAGGAAAGTTTACCAACCTTGCATACGTGAATTAGTAAAGTTTGCTAAACTGATTATATTTAAGAGGATCCTGTAGTGCTCACCTAAATAAAACTGATTGAACAAGTTATTGAGTGCATAGGAACTTCTTAGTACATAGATAAGTCAATCAGTCATCAAAAGAGACACTCTTGTCAGCTAGGGCCTAGTAATAGACCAATCCTCACATGTATTCCTTAATCAATCAATCAACAAACATCTATTAAGATCCTATTATTTACTAGTGCTGGGGATAGAAAGACTAAAATGAAGTTACTGCCCTCAAGAAACTTGAATTCTATCAGGGAAATGAATGTAAACTAGTGGTTCCCAAACTTATTTGGCCGACTGTCCCCTTTTTTAAAAAAATTTCCCAGCGCCCCCCTGGAAATCAACTTTCTTTAACCTTCTAATTTTTTTTAAATTTTGCATTACTTCAAAAAAGTATAAAATATTTAAAAATGATGCATCTTTAATAATTTATTGTAAATTTGCGGGTTTTTCCCCTGCATTGAAATTATTTTGATGGTGCAATATTATGTCATACAACTGGATGGTATCATATTATAAACAAGTCGTGACACTCACATATTCCTACCAATGCATACTGGACTTCCTGACAACGCAAGACCTGCTTACGTGCCAGCACTTGCTTGTTAAGACCTGTTGGCAGACTTGACCACTGATTGGTTATAACTTGCATTTTGTGTGTTTATTTGGAAAATAATATAATCATTACAACTTTAACTCTGTTACACAACAGATGAAATATGTACGAACAGTTTCTCAAAATTTTCTTCTCTTCTTTTCTTATGCTTCCACTACCCCCTTATTTTTATTCAACACCCAACAATTGCACCCGAGGCGACTACCACCACCTGGATCATTCCAGTGCCCCCCAGGGGGTGGTATCACTCACTTTGGGAACCTATAAACATACAAGTATATACAAATGAAATAGGAGACAATTTTCTATGTCAGAAGCACTAGTAGTTGGTATGATCAGTATGGGGCTTCAGCTAACTTTGAAGCTTCAGAGCTAGAGATTCTAAGAGGTGCAGGTAAGGTAGGAGGGCATTCCAGACACGGAGGATACTGTGCAAAAGCATGGGGACCAGAGATAGAATGTTGTATGAGAAGAAGAACAAGATGGACGGTTTAGCTGAATTCACGAGTTTATGAAACGGAGTAATGCATAATAAACCTGTTAAAGACTGTGTTTAGGGATCCCCTAAACCTCTTTTTGAGTTACTATATTTTCCAGAAACACCATCCTCAGAGCATGCAGGAGGCTCTGGAAGTGTCAAGGACAAAGTCCCCACCCACCCATCCAAGCTGATAGAATTTGTTGTTTGCATTCCAAACTGGACTCCTTGCGTGTCCTTGGGAGTCAAGACAGGAGCCAGTCAGGCTGCACTGAGTTGGAAAACTGCTTGTGCAACTGGAAAACGTGTAGATAAGTAGACCATCCTATCTTCATAGTCTACCAATTCCCAAGGGAAAAGAATGGGGTTTTTGCTATCACCTTGCTCCTCTCTTTTGGAAGGGATTTTGCCTTTTTCCCACCTTTACTGAACCTTTCCCCATCCCATGCCATACCTCTTTAGCTGTAGATTTCTAGTATCTCCCCCTTCCTTTGTTCTGATATTATAAAAATGCAAACTTCTGTATGGATTGTGAACACTTTGGGTTCCACATGCATGTTCATTTCTCTTATAATGAACCTAGTTTTCATGCCAGTTTTGCGTAGTTGAGATTGCCTGTTGACACCTGCAAAGCTAGATTAGTTAGTGTGCGAAGGGCTTTAAATGCTACAAAGAGGATTTTGTATCTGATACTAGACATAATAGGAGCGCACTTGACTTTCTTAAGAGGAGAGAGGCCTGGTCATACCCATGCTTTCAGAATATCACTTTGAAAACTGTATAAGGATAGTTTAGAAAGGGGAGAAGTCCGAGTCAAGGAGATAAATAAGAAAGCTATTGCAACAGTATGAGTGAGAAGTGAGGGTCTGAACTTGGATGGTCTTGTGTAAACAGAAAAAAGAGATAGCTATGAGGGATATTCATTTCTCTTTACCTATCCTTGCCTTCATCATCCTTGCCATGTCATTTTGAAAGTTCATTAAGAAGTTCCCTGGGACATGGGCCTCCATAAGCAACTCCCACTTTTCTCTCTAATTGGGTTTGTTTCTCTTTGTGTCTTCAGAATTTCATTCGTTAGAATTTCCTGGGATGACTTGCCTTATCAAATTTTATTTTGTGAGATACTAACCACCTTTTCTCTGAACCTTTTGAAATCTCTCCTTAAAACCAGGCTGCAAGTCAGACTACTTTTGGCTCTCCTTTTTTGCTGTGTAATGAGGAAAATTAGGTCCCACTTCTGATCTTCTCTTTCTAGAGTGTACCCCATTGGGCCATTTGTGGCATGGAGCTGATCTCCGCAGGTCACATTTTGTGGGCCACGTGTGCTTAGACTCGATGTTAAAGGATTTGACACTTTGGGATGGCCCTTGTGATGGAAGCGGGGGAAAGGGGGATGAATCAAGAAAGAATTGGCCATTGAGCCAGCAAGAAACACCCAGCCACCATTTAATAGACTTTAAAGGGAGAGGTAACTTTCACTCTTGTTCTCTTCTTCTTCTCTCCAGAATACGTGGGGTGGAGATATCCCTTCTCCCCCACCTCCACTGACTCTGGCAGCTTTTCTCACATATATGTTCTGCCAAGGCAAGTTTGAGCCTAGATCAGGCCTAGATTTTGAAGTTTTCGGCGGCCTCTGTTTCTTTCCTTTAGCCTAAGTGATGGAATGGTGATTCTGAAGTAAACGTTTCCAGCCTTGGTAGCAACTTTGTGAGCTTGAGAAGTAAGGATTTCTTGGTCTTTCAGTCAGAGCCGACAAGCAGCAGTAAGAATTATCGGTAGCTATAACCTAGTCTAATAAGATGACTACAGATAAGAAGATGAACCCAAACCCTGGCCTTATTTGCCAGAACACATAGCAATGCAGAGATGAGGTGAAGGTGAAATGGGTTACCATTTTATCTTTTAAGTTACAGGTTACTGTTTCATGTTTTAAATCTTTGTCAGTTGGCCTCTGTGAGTCAATCAATGACATTTTAAGAATCTGTTATGTGTGGAGGAAATAAGTAGCTATCTTATACCTGATCTAGATTTACATTGAGTATCTTTGTACTCCCTTTTGAGTAGCCCTAAATATTAGCTAAATTTAAACTTTGAGTGATTTTCTCCAGGGCTCCAAAATAGAGCCATGAAGAGCCATAAACAATAAGAAAAAAAAGGGAAAAAATTTTAAAAAAGAAAAAAAAAGAAAAAAGGAAGAAAAAAATAAAAAAAACAATGAGGAAAAGAGCTTGACATTTCTCTCTTTAAAGGCTCTGTGAGCTCAGAGGTGGTGTCTTTAGTGAGAAAGGGCAGCCCAGCTTTGGCACTACATCCCTATCTAGAATATTCATTTCTCCACCCCACCCCCACTCTAATATTAATTTCCATCCTTTCCACCCTAGCAACAGTTCCTCCTTTTACTAAAAATCAGACTGAGAAGAGAATCTCCTTCATTGACTCTTCTACCTGTAGAAGGATGAAATAATCATTGAAACAACTCAAGAAATTATTAGTTACTCTGCCTTTGGCAGAAAGAGCAAGTACCAAAGGTACTATTTTTATATATTGAACTCTATCAAATACAATATCATGGCACTATGCCTGCTTTGTGATCTATTTCCCCAGATATTCTGTATTCTCCAATGTTCTGTTCTCAAATGATGATATCACTTCTGTTTCTGCTTCCATTAATCTTCACCCAAGTATTCTTAACCATGCTTACCTCCTCTGTTTCTTTGATGGAAACACTGAGATGGTGTTGTTGATCCTTCGTTTTTGAAGAGGACCAATGACATCATAGAGTGATGTCTTAACTTGTGAGTGAATTGGATTTAAGTGAGGCAATGCTGTGCAAAGTTGTCAGCCTCAATCTCTCTTCCAGTGTCATCAAAGTCCAGTGACAAGACAAAAGTCAGAATGACTGCCAATGGCCCAGAATGCAGTGGATGACCTTGGCATCTTCAATGTCTGTCCAAGCTCTAAAAACTCCACAATGCCTGCTTTAGCTGCCTTCATGGCTATTGAAACAAATTGTTCTCACCCACCCATTCTTTCTTTCTTTCTCTCTCTCTTTCTTTCTTTCTGTCTTTCTTTCTTTCTTTCTTTTTTTGGCAATTGGGGTTAAGTGACTTGCCCAGGGTCACACAGCTAGTAAGTGTCAAATGTTTGGTCTGAGGTTAGATTTGAACTCAGGTCTTCCTGACTTCAGGGCTGGTGCTCTATCCACTGTGCCACCTAGCTGCCCCTCACACATTCTTTCAAGAGAAGTCTTCATGTGCTTGAGGTAGACATCCCCCTAATTCACCAATGGCTTTGAGGCCTGTCTATTACCCTCAACCTGGTTTAGCCCATCTACCAAGACAGTTTTACTAGGATGTGGCCCTTGTACATGTACAACTTCTTGGAGCCACAGGTGAGAGTTGGGTGAAGATGGACACCAAAGGTGGATGAGCAGGCCTGAAAAGGTCTCAGCAAGCCCTCACACCAGAGGTGTTGGTCCTCCTGAGCACCCTATAAAAAAGTTAACTAAGGCACACACCATACATGGAGGACGTCCTACACAGAGTCCAAATGGAAGCTGGACCCCTATAGAAGATAAAGTTCCTTTGATCCTCCTTTTTCCAGATCACATTGTGCTAACTGTATCAAACCTCCAAATAATACAATCCCCCAATAAGAGCCATGGCCACTAAAAAGAGATAGGCCTAGGAATTCATGCAAGAAAAACCAAATGGATGAAGAATGTCCAGACTATTCCATGCCATTATATGAGCATTGGATTGAAGTAATCTCTCTAGTACCTCTAGAATTGAAGAGGATAAATACTGAAGATTGAATTGAATTTGGGGGATTGTGCAGCTGTTTCAATGATTCAAAGTTACTCTCTGACTCCAAAATCCACTTTAAAAAAACAAACACCAGTATTATTCCAATGATGGCGCATTACTGTAAATCAAGGAATATGACATTTTTTGAAAAATCAGATTCATTGTATGTGAGGTAAAGAAAACATCCTGGAAATTTATGAAAAGGAGGAGGGATGATCGAGAGTAAAGGATGATAAATGGATAGTAAAGTGTTGGAGGGGCATCCATTAAATATTAAATAAGACCTAAATGAAGACCTTAGGTTGATCCTTGAAGGGAGCATTTAAGGGAAATAGATCAGAATCTCACAGAATGCGGTATGAATTGGTTGTCACATATAGAGACATTATGAACAGGCCCGTCCATATATGTGGTTGAAAAAGAATATCCAAGACTTATATGAACTGATGCTGAGTAAAGTGAGCAGAACAAGGAGAACATTGTACACAGTAACAGCCACAATGTGCAATGACTAACTTTGATAGACTCATCTCTTCTTAGCAATACAAGGATCCAAGACAACAAAGGACCCATGAAGGAAAATGCTGTCCACATCCAGAAAAAGAGCTATGGAATCTGAATGTAGATCAAAGCATATTATTTGCTCTCTCTCTCTTTTTTCCTTTTTTTTTGTTTGTTTCTTCTTTCTTGTGATTTCTCCCATTGGTTCTAATTCTTCTTTACAATGTGACTAATGTGAAAATACGTTAATATGAATGTATATGTAGAGCCTATATCAAATTGCACACCATCTTGGGGTGGGGAGGGGAGAGATGAGGAGAAAATTTGGAATTCAAAATCTTACTGAAGTGAATGTTGAAAACTAAAACTAAGTAAATAAATTTTAAAAAGAAAAAGAATATCCAAATAAATAAGGGCAGGGATTAATACTGAAGTACTGACACTTTCCTCCTTCTAGGTAGTTATTTGGCACAATATACAGAGTGCTTGACTTAGAGTCAGTAAGAACTGAGTTGGAATTCTGCCTCAGACACTCCTTAGCTGTTTGACTTTGGGCAAGTCATTTAAACTCTCTCAGCCTCAATTTCCTCATCTGTAAAATAGAGACAACAATAATTCCTACCTCACAGGATTGATATGAAGATTAAATGAGATAACCTATAAAGTGTTTGGCAAAACTTAAAGTGCTATATAAATTCTAGTTATTATTGTATCATCAAATCAATCAAATCAAATGAGAACACGTATAAAGTGCTTTGCAGACCTTAAGGCCCTAGATAAATATCAGCTATCATGATTGTTATATTATTGTTGTTATTATCATAGTTATCTTTCCCTCATACATCCTCTGATCTCTACCTTAGAAGAAGGTTAATACAGCCAAAAGAGCTACATCTTAGAGACCTGAATTCAAATACCAGTTCTGCTGCATCATTTCACTTTAAGGGGCTGCGGTTGCTCTCTTTGTAAAGAGTTAAGAGATGAACTCTACGGTCCCTGTCAGCTCCAAGACTACAAGGGAACCATGATGAAGTCGGTGACCCACCTCTTTGATAAATAGGGAATGAAGTGGGCATGCAGATGGAGATCTATTTAGGGACATGACCAAATAAGAGTCAAGCAAAATAAATTCCTACACTGATCATGCTCCAAAAAAGGTCTTTTTCTGCATCCTAAGTCCATCTTAAGGGTTTGACTCTTGCTTTTTCTTTCCTTCTTCCTTCCTTCCTTCCTTCCTTTCCTTCCTTCCTTCCTCCCTTCCTTTCTTCCTGCCTTCCTTCCATCCTTCCTTCTTTCTTTCTGTCTTTCAAATGGGGGAGTAGGAGGGGAGAAATGCTTCCTAAAAGAAAAAAAATTTTTTTAATCAAAAGTTTAAAAATTGCTTTGCACTATGACCCTACAACTGGGAAAGAAACTGCCAAATACCAATTACCCTTTTCTTGGTCATTTCCCTTTCTTTCCTGCCCTGGGTTCTGAACCTGTGGTTCTTGGGAGGGTCCAGGACTGGGAGGGTAACAAAGGGAGGGAGGGCGGGCGGGAGTTGGGACTGACTCTCTTCTGGCCAGTCCAGCCACGCGCTAAGTCAGTAACCGCCCAAGATTCCGAGGGGCTCGCGCGCAGCTGCCAGAATGTGGGGGCACAGCTGAAGGGCTCAGCTTCGGGTTCTGAGCTTTGGAGGTGCCTCCCTGAACCAGCTCTTGCTCGCAGCAGCAGCTCCAGCCCTGGACCCACCTTGCGGTTCCGGTTCTCCCTGTAGATCTGGCTGGAGCATGCTCATGGGGGTGGCAGGGAGAGCCCTTCAGTTGGTGCTCAGCCTCCAGGCGCTTCTGGACCCCGCAGACTGCCTCCAACCCCGGCCAGGCTGGCGCTTCGCCTCCTACGAAGTGGTGATTCCCTGGAAGGTGTCTCCCCCAATGGGTGTCCCTGAAGTGTCAGGAAGGCACACATACGTTCTGTACATTGAGGGTCAGAAACAAGTCGTGCACCTGAAAGTTAGGAAGCTCTGGATGCCCCGACACCTCCCGGTGTTCACCTACAATGACCAGGAAGTTCTCACAGTGGACCTGCCCTTCATCCGCGATGACTGCTACTACCAGGGTGCTGTGGAGGGCATCCCCGAGTCCGTGGTGGCAGTTAGCACCTGTTCTGGAGGCCTCCACGGGATGCTGAAGATGGAGAATCTCACCTATGTGATTGAGCCCCTCTCCGCCACAATCACTTTTCAGCATCTAGTATATCGTTTGGAGGAACTGGAGGACAGTGGACTTAAAGTGAAATGTGCCACAGCTGATGAGGAGCTAAGTCATCACAGCTTTCAAGGACTGTCAGACATAATACCAGAAACCCTAACCAAGGCAGACGCTTGGGCACCCACTAGATTTGTGGAGCTGGCTGTGGTGGTAGATCATAAACGATTTATTTTCTTAGATCAAAACAAAACAAAAGTGGTGGAGCAAGTTTTAAACATAGTTCATATGGCTGACATGCTGTATGATCCACTGCGAATTCATATATTTTTGGTGGGCCTAGAAATCTGGACTCAAGGTAATCTAATTGACATCATAGGTCCTATGTGGACAGTTGCTTTGGATTTTCAGGTGTGGCAACAGAAAACTCTTTCAGGACGCTTACAGTATGATACTGCACATTTAATTGTCTTCAACTCATATGGGATCTACCTTGGTTTAGGCTATGTAGGAAACATTTGTAGTGAAAATCATGCCACAGCTCTTCTCTCTTTCACTGACAACAACTTGATTTTATTTGCTGCCCTTTTTGCTCATGAACTCGGTCATAACCTGGGCATGCATCATGATGGGGAGAACTGCTATTGTAAAGGGGAAAAGTGCATCATGAGTGCTAATATATTTAAGGTAGAAACCTTCAGTAACTGTAGTTATAATTATTTTTACAAACAATTAAACAGTGATACACGTTGTTTGGCTGACCCCTCAGAAAAACAAGAAGTCTACTTTTCAAGGCACTGTGGTAATAGGATGGTAGAAAATGGAGAAGAATGTGACTGTGGGTCAGAAAAGGATTGTAAACAGGATCATTGTTGCCAATCCAATTGTCGGCTGTCTCTTGGTGCTGACTGTGCTGCAGGTCACTGCTGTAAGAATTGTAAGGTTGTTCCAGCAGGACAATTATGTAGAGCTCAGATTAGCAACTGTGACCTTCCAGAATACTGCAATGGAATTTCACCCTGGTGCCCAGCTGACACATATGTGCTAAATGGAAGCCCATGTGGAAGCGGAGCCTTCTGTTATGAGAAATATTGCCGAGGCCTTGACCGACAATGCAAAAGCATCTTTGGCCAAAAGGCAAAAAGTGGTTCCTTAAAATGTTTTAAGGAAATAAACATGGAAGGAGACCGTCTTGGTAACTGTGGTTTTTTTGGGGACAGATATATGAAATGTGCTGAAGATCATATTTTATGTGGAAGAATACTGTGTGAAAATGTAACAGAAATCCCTGTTATGAAGGATTTTGCCAGCATCTTTCAGATGAATGTTAATGGTACCATCTGCTGGGGGACAGATTATCACTTTGGGATGAGAAGTATTGATATGGGAGAAGTGAAAGATGGAACGAGGTGTGGACCAAAGAAAATGTGTAAGAATAAGAAATGTGTTGATATTCCAGAAGAAAAGAATGAATGTAATGCAACAAAATGTCATGGCAGAGGCTTGTGCAACCATAATCAGAATTGTCATTGCCTGTATGGATGGAAACCTCCCTATTGTAATTTTAAAGGCTATGGGGGAAGCATTGACAGTGGACCTGCACCCAAAAAAAAGTTCAGTAAACTCTTGATTCTTTACATTGGAATGACCTCCATTTTTCTCATTCTTACAACTACATTGTTGATACATTTTGAATCCTCAATCAGGGCAATGTTATTTAATAGAATCCACCTAAGTTCAACTGATTCATCGATGAAAATATAGACTTTAAGGACTTCACTGCAAGAATTCATTAAAAGAAAATGTTGACTACTGAATTTTTGAGATTTTTTTTTCTTTAGAGATGGCATTTTTTAAAAAGAAAAAAAAAAGATCCTTTGATTTTTTTTTAACCAGTTGTTGGGTCATGATTATAAAGTGTACACATTCCTATCCAATTTCTACCTCACCTTCTCCCACTCTAAAAACTTTTATAGCACAAGTTTGTTTCCCCTTTGGCATAAATTTTGAAATTAAAAAGTTTGGTCCAATTTTACTAGTGAGGGGCCTTAACCTATCTTAGTAAAACAACAGTCTGTGATGCTTCTTCCCAAAATGGTACGAGAAAATGTGTACGATTACTTTCTGACAAAGAGGTGATGGATTCAAGATGCAGAATGAGACATACATTTTTGGAAAAGAGCAATGTGGGATTTGCTTTGCTTGACTGTACTTATTTGTTGTGAGATTTTTTGTTCTTTTCTTTTCAATGGTGGGGATTGGGAAGGAGATAAAATAAAGGCTTGTTAATTAAACATCTAATTTTTTTAAAAGAGTGAGTTCAGTGTGCAAATTTAGAAACTCTCAATAAATGGGCCACAAAAGTTCAAGGGGAGCTAGCAAGATCAGTCTTTCAGACCTCCACAGTGCAATTCTGACACATACACAAACTTGCTCCTCCTGGGTACTTGTAGGAGCTTTGCTTGAAATGCTGCCTGACAACGGTTTTGATTTTCTACCAATGGTTTTGATTTTCTACCATTTTTGTGTCTTAATGGAACACTCTCTTGTTCCAGGTAAATGGGAGAATAATGACCTAATACTCAGAGATGCAAGGATTTGGAAAAAAGTTACACTCTGCTTAAAGCAAATAGTTTTACCCTTGGCAGTCGACCAGAGGAATTATGCGGTAATATGATCACAACTATACCCAATTTTCTCTATTGTTCATAAGACCATAATGTAGTGTATAATGACTTCTAGTAAGTGTGGTGGTATATATACCTCATTCATAAGAAGTACCACTGCATTATAAACAAAAACATATATTCTGCATGTGTGTTTGAAAATGGAAGTGAAGTAGTCTAAATGTGAACATAAATATAGTTCTGTTGCTTGTTTTTTGAGACAAGGTCTCCCTCTCTCTTCTAGGCTGGAGAGTAGGGCAGCCATTCACAGGCCCAGGCACATTGTTGATCTGTGTGGGAGTTTTAGCTAGCTCCATTTCCAAACTGGCATGATTTGACCCTCCTTAGGCAGCCCGATGGCCTCTGCTTTTAGAGACTCACCACATTAGTGCCAAGTTTAGTGCAGATATCTTATCAACTTAACAAACTGCAGCTCAGCACTTCCAAGCTCAATCTAACCATCAGCCTCAGTTTCCACAGATGCAGTGTTTATAGGAATGCACCAAATGTCCCACCAAACTGGGTTGTAAATATAGTTTCTAATTTCATTTTTGCTATATACATACATGCATATGTATGGGCACGTGTGTATGTGTGTACACATACCCATACTACATCTATGTATATGCATGAAGTTTCAACATTTTGCAGAAGTTGTCTCCAAAGTGTTCATAGTTTTGCTTTGCCAGGCTGCAGCTGGAGGTTCTGTAACCAGACCCATATTGCCAGTAAATTTCAATTTACCTTAAAAGAAAACTGACTGAGGATTGGGTTGCTTGAGATGTACAATTGTGAGAAAACTCCTTGCATCAATCTTTGGATCTGAGATGGTCCAGTTTGATGGGGCTAGGTTCAAACAATGCAATAAAGTTTCTCCTAATTCCCACAATTGAACAGAGTTTTTTTCACATGAGAGAAGTTGGATTAGACCCATAACTGAATAGAAAGGGAATTAAGCTAGCTCCAGAATTAAGTCACAAGATGGTGCCAGTGTGGTTCATTCAATTCCCAATACCATTTGTCCTAAATTCACTCAATTTTCCCCTTTTATAATTTGTGGGGGAGTGGGTTGCCCATTCCCAATGTCCATTTAATAAACACATTTTGAGTCCCAGCTGTTCCATGAAGTCATGGGGTCCCTGGATATCTTCTATTGGACATTTTGAAATAGGCTTCATTCTCTAGACAGCTCTGAAGGGATTCTTCTCTGGTTCCAAATCTAGAGTTTCCTAGATAATTCTTCTAGTAAAAAGACAATACAATTTAGTACAATCACTTAAATTTGGTTCTCCAATCCTGAAACTTCAAAGAATTTTATTTTTTTTATATACCACTTACTTTTTCTATCTTTACCTAAATCCTGTACCTAATGTAAGAATCTTTAAAAATTCATGAGGGTCCAACTGTAAAATGAACTGTAAAATTATCATACATATACTTTAAAAATGGGGAAATAATTTCACTTTCTTTATGATTATCAATGCAATTTTAATTTTATTAATCCTCAATCCAATTTTGAAAACTTATTACCAAAATATAATCAAAGACTGAATTTTCATACTAGATCTGTTTGGAAGCCAATCATATACATATATAGTTTTTAGAGGAAACAATCTAACCCTGCTGCTTTTTCAAAATTTACTGTTCCACTTAATTAGAAAACTTTTATATTACATCTTTGTCTTATTACTTTGTCTAATCTCCCACTTTAGGAAGATATCATTCCTATACTATAGTTGGACCACAAATATAGATTAAAATTGTAAGATTTTTCATACTTGCATTCTATTATAGTAACACAGAGGTGTTTCAGTATCAATCTATTAACTAACAGATTTAGTATTTTACTTATAAAACTTTTACTACTCACCTTTCCAGATTATAGAAATTTGCTATAAAAGGAAAAGGAGAGACATTATTACAAGAATATCATATATCATAACAGGGGGAAAAATCTCTTAGCTCTGTTCGATTCCAGGAATGAATCCATATCCAGTCATATCCAACAGCCCAATCAACAGGGTATGAAAAGCATGACTCAGGATTAACCAGGTGAGGAAACTTCCTGTTCAGAAAGGAAGTTATACAATGGGGAAATAGACTCAAGAGGATCCTATCTTAGGCCATGAAAAGGTCATCCCCAAAACTTTTCCCAGGCACAGACATACATCTCTATCAGTTCTCAGATTGTATCACATGGAATTTTCTACTACTGATTTCATGACAATGAAGACAACCATCCCTGTAATCAAAATTCAAAACAATAGTAAATTATAGTCCCAAGAATTTTTACCACAAAAGAGCAAAATTCTATTAACCAGAACTTAGGGCTTGAATATCTTTACTTATGTTTCCCTAACAATTAACATTTCATTTATCTTTTATTTATAAATTAAAACTAACCACATTCTGAGGTTTCAGACATATAGCAAATACCTGATAGTTGACTCATCATCAATGTATTGAAGTTATATCTTTAAACCACCCTATATATTTTCAAAATTTTTATGTGATAGCCAATTTTAAAAAAATGAAAACTTACTATTATAGTAAACTTATTATTATCTGTTTTAAAATAAAATATACCTCAATTCATTAAATATTTAACAATTTTCAAATATCTATTTTTATCACATTCCTTTAAAAGTTCAATTCATAATCTAACAACATCCAGATTAAAAAAGAAGTTATCTTCCTAAAAGCATTTCTGATCAATTTTACAATATAAGAGGATTTATAAATACAAAGACATACAAAATATCATGTATCTAAAACATGAAACAAAACTTAACACCAGTCAGATGACATCAATTCAACTGAATGCATTTCCAAATTATCCCATATAAAGATCATTAATTTTATTTACCTTTAATACTAATCACATTTAAAACCTGGTATAGAGTTACCAAGTATGAAATGATTGCACTCAATGAAAGAAATGATAATAATAATAGTCAACATTTATGTAGTGCTTTCCATATGCCAGTAACTATATTAAGCACTTCGCAATCATCATATCATTTGGTCCTCATAACAACCATGGGAGGTGGGTTTCACCATTATTTTCCTCTTTACCAATCAGGAAACTGAAGCAAAGAAAATAAGATAACTTGCTTATGATTAAACAGCTAATAAATTTCTGCAACCAGAATGTAACTCAAATTTTCCTGAAATTTTCTCGCATTTTTTCCTACATCTTTATTTAGGAACCTGATCTGAGATAAGAGGGGTTAATATGGTCTCTGAGAGAGAAGGTCTCTGAACTGGGGAGTCACAGTAGATCTCTGGTTTAAACAATCTTTTCTCTTTTCATAGTCAAAGAAAAGTTAACAAGAGGTGACTCTAAAGTGCAAAGTATATACATATTTTTTTCATCACTTTGGGTTTACTTCCAGACTAGCTGCCTTCCTCCATTATACTAAAACAATAAGCCTATCAATCTTCAGGGAAAAAATTATATAGGTGCTATTTACTTTTAAAACTTTTACATAATGTAATTCTTATTTTTCTCTAAAACAAATTCTACTCCAAAACTCACTAAGATATTTCAGCATATGTTGCTAAATGAAAATGACCCCAGGTTTCTTCTTGATTTTAAAAGGGAATGGATTCCTCAGTTGAGGTGCTGTCTTTCTAAAACAGGAGGAATAGGCTCTATTGGTGCTTTTTTACATTTATTTTTCCAGTTAACAGACCAACCAACAAAAAAAAAGAAGGAAAAAAAAAACCCTTGTAAGAGATGTGAATAGTCCAGAAAAACAAATTCCCACATAAGCAACATTAAAGTGTATGTTTCATTTTGCATCTTGAGGCCATCACCTCTCTGACAGGGAGGTGGGTACCATGCTTCATCATAAATTTTATGAAATTGTGGTCGGTTATTGCAATGATCAGAGTTCTTAAGTCTTTTAAAGTTGTTTGTTATTACATTGTTGTTGTAATTGTATAAATTGTTCCCCTGGTTCAGTTCACTTTACTCTAAATCAGTTCATATGAGTCTTTCCAAGTTTCTTTGAAATGTCCCTTTCATCATTTCTGAAAGTGCAATGATTTCTCCATCACATGCATATAACATAATTTGTTCAGTCATTCCTAAATGAGTGTCTCCTTAGTTTCCAGTTCTTTGATACTACAAAAAGAATTGTTATTAGTATATTTGTACATTGCTCCTTTCCCTCTTTCTTTTATTACTTTGGGGCACAGACCTAGTAGCAGTATCATTGTGTCAAAGGATGTGCATAGTTTATTAACTTTGGGGGCATATCTCCAAATTGTTTTGCAGAATGGCTATACCAATTTATAGCTTCACCAACATTGCACTAAATGCTTATTTCCCTGCAGCTCCTGTGATATTTATAATTTTCCCTTTTTGCCAAATTTTCCAATCTGAGAAATGTGAAGTGGAATCTCAAAGTTGCTTTAATTGCATTTCTCTAATTGTTAGTGATTTGGAGACTTTTTCCATGTAACTACTGATAGCTTGAAAGTCTTCCTCTGAAGACTGCATTTCATATCTTTTGATCATTTATCAATTAGAGAATGGCTCTTATTCTTATTAATTTGAATCAGTTCTTTATGTATCTTTGAAATGAGAACTTAATCAGAGAAACTTGCTACAAACATTTTTCAGTTTCCCTTATAATCCTGGTTGTATTCAACCTACATCCACTTTTTTAAAAAAACTTAATTTCATTTAAAAAAAGTTATCAAAAATCAACTCCCTTTCCTTCCCACATAGCCTTCTGCTCCTGTGTCCTTCCCCACCCCTACACACACATTGAAGAAGAAAGAAAAAAGAAAACCTTGTAATAAATATATTCAGGCAAAACAAATCTCCACACTGGTTATGTCCAAAAAATGTACATCTCAAACTGCACCATAAGTCCATCACTTGCCAGAAGGTAGGCAACATGTTTCATTATGAATCCTCTGGTGTTGGTGGGTAGTCATTGTGTTGGCCAGTTTCTAACCCCCTCTTTATAAAAAAAGAAGTGGTCTAGGGCTGTATCTCAAAGAGATCATAAAAATAGGAAAAGGACCCACATGTACAAAAATATATATATTTTTTTGCTTCTCTGGTGAGGCAATTGGGGTTAACAGTGACTTGCCCATGGTCACACAACTAGTTAAGTGTCAAGTGTCTGAGGCCAGATTTGAACTTAGGTCATCCTGACTCCAAGACTGGAGCTCTATCCATTGTGCCACCTAGCTGCCCCCTACAAAAATATTTATAGCAGTTCTTTTTGTGGTGGCCAAGAATTGGAAATTGAGGGGATGCCCATCAGCCAGGGAATGGCTGAACAAATTGTGGTATATGAATGTAATGGAATACTATTGTGCTATAAGAAACGACAAGCATTTGACAGTGCCAAGACACTGTAGGTGGTCATCAGGACCTCAAAGGCCCTACAATGCCACTGTAATATTCATCTCTCAGAGGACTGAACCTCTAGCCAGCACCCACAAAGACACTGTGGAAACCACAAGGCTGCAATGGACACTGACCAATGAGCAGTGTGCTGCTGTCATCCTTGTGATCTTTGCTGTGTTCTCCATTCTGGTTGCCTTTATCATTCAGTACTTTGTAATCAAGTGAAAATGTAATTTTCTGTTAGAATGCTTCCTTTACCTTTCCTTTGTCATGTTCCACAAATATTTCTGTTTTGCTTTTACAAGAGCAGTGGCATTTAGTACTGGCATTTGGATTGTAGCATACACCATTTTTGCCACTTAAAATGCTTATATTCTTAGATAGAGGCTGGCACTTTATTAAAATGCAAGCCACAGAAATATCAAGTATTTTTTGAACATGCCTTCTTATACTATAAACTTTATATGAGGCAAAAATATAATTGAGACTTTGACCAGTCAGCATGAGTGTAACCATGATACACCTATTTCTATTTTAAAAGATTACCAAGAGAAGCATTCAAAATGAGACCAAGCATTTAAAAGTTACACTAACACATGCTGCATAAAATATTAGTCAGATGGTGTGAAAGCAATCTTGCACTGTATTTCTACTTCCTCATTTGTCTTAATTATTTAGGAAGTGGGATTATGATAAATAATTGAGGGAACTTTCTCAGGCAGCAAGCAATAAACTGAATGGACAAATAAGAAAAAAAAAAGAAATGATGAGCAGGAGGACTTCAGAAAAACCTGGAAAGACTTGTGTGAACTGATGCTGAGTAAAGTGAGCAGAACCAGGAGAACGTTGTACACGATAACAGCCACATGGTGCAATGACTAACATTAATAGACTTGGCCCCTCTCAGCAATACAAGGATCTAACACATCTCCAAAGGTCTCATGATGGAAAATGTTATCCACATGCAAAGAAAGAACTATGGAGTTTGAATGCAGATCGAAGTGTACTATTTGCTATTTTTTTCTTCTGTTTTGTTTTATTTCCTCCTTCTGGTGGTGCTTCCTATTGGTTCTAATTCTTCCTTACAACATGATTAATGTGAAAATATGTTTAATAGAAATGTTTATGTATAGCTTATATCAGATTGCACGCCATCTTAGAGAGGGAAAGGGAGAAGGAGAGGGAGAAAAATTTTAAACTCAAAAGTTTGTGGAAGAGATTGTTGATAAATCAAAATAAATTAATTAAAAAAAGAAGTGGGTGGTAAGAGAGTAGTGATGCTCAGCAGCAGTACTCTAGATCTCCTTCTTCTCCGCTACCCCTCTTCTTTTTTCCTTCATCAGAGCCCAAACATAGGTGTATATCTTTTTCTTATTTCCTCTTAAAACCCCTCTTTGGAGGTCCAGATCCATCTTCCTGTTATTAGAGTTTGTTTTGCTTAGAACTAATCCCTACCTAAATCTGTTCTCCCTTTTATATCCCCCTTCTCTTCTTTCCCTCATTTTTCTGTTAAGTAAGAAGTACTTTTTACACCCAAATCTCTCTGTGAATCCTTCCCTTCTTTGGCCAGTTCAGATGAGAGTAAGGTTCAAGTATTAATCCCTCTCCCTGCTTCCTCCATATATATATATATATATATATATATATATATATATATATATATCTACTTGCACACCCAAATTATATGAGATAATTTCCCACACCTTTTCACTTCTTCCCCCTTCCAATATATTTTTTCCTCATCCCTTTCCTTTCTTTAAGCTATCAAAACATTTTTAAAAGCTTTTTCGTCTTATTAGACTCCTTTTATGATCCCTGATTATTATAGCATTTTGAGGAAATATATATATATCTTCTCCCCACTTTAAATGTAAGCAGTTCATCTTTTTTTTAATCCCTTACAATTTCTCATTCATATTTATTTTATATTTATCTTACTCCTGTGTTTGTCTTTCAGTGTTTCTATTCAGTTCTTGGTTTGTTTGTTTTTTTCCATCAGTCATGCTTGAATTTCATCAGTAATGATGAAAACCTATTTGCCTCTGTAGGACTATACTATTTTTTGGGTAAGCTATTCTTTTTTGTCAGCTTATATTTTTGGACTTCTTCAATTTCTTATTCCAAGCTCTCCAATCCTTTAAATAATTGCTGCTAAATGTTGTGTGGACCTAACCATGGCTCCTTAGTAATTCAATGATTATTTCCTGACTGCTTGCAATATTTTTTTCTTTTCTCTAGAAACTTATATTTTGGCTATAATGTCCCCAGGAATTTTCATTTTGTGATTTCTTTCAGCAGGTGAGAGAGAGAGAGACAGAGAGACAGAGAGAGGGAGAGAGAAGGAAGGAAGGAAGGAAGAAAGAAAAAGGAAGGAAGGAAGGAAGGAAGGAAGAAAGAAAGAAAGAAAGAGAGAGAAAGAAAGAAAGGAAGAAAGGAAGGAAGGAAGAAAGAAAAAAGGAAGAGAGAAAGAAAGAAAAAAGAAAGAAAAGAGGAAGGAAGGAAAGAAAGAAGAGGAAAAATGGCACGTTTCAGTCTATATTCAGACAATATCAGTTCTTTCTCTAGAGATGAACAGTGTGTTTAATCATGAATCCTTTGGGATTGTCTCAGATCATTGTATTGTTGAGAATAGCTAAGTCATTCACAGTTCTTCATTGAACAGTATTGCTGTTACTGTGTACAATGTTCACCTCATTCTGCATCAGTTCATGCAAGTCTTTCCAGGTTTTCCTGAAATCCTGATTGTCATTTCTTATAGCACAATAACATTCTGTCACAATCATATACCACAGCTTGTTCAGCCATTTCCCAATTGGTAGAGATCCCTTAAATTTCCAATTCTTAGCTACCACAAAAAGAGCTGCTATAAATATTTTTGTACAAATAGGCCCTTTTACCTTTTTAAAAATCTCTTTGGGATACAGATCTAGTAGTGGAATTGCTGGATCAAAAGCTATGCATGGTTTTATAGCCCTTTGGGTATAATTCCAAAATTGCTCTCCAGAATGGTTGGATCAGTTCACATCAGTTCACCAACAGTGCTTTAGTGTCCCAGTTTTCCTACATTCCTTCTAGCATTTATTATTTTTATTTTTTGTCACATTACCCAATCCGATAGATGTAAGGTGGTAACTCAGAGGTAAACTATTCCATACTCTCCTAATTTGTTTATGGTATCATCCTTTATTGTAAATCATGTACTCATTTTAACCTTGTCATAGTATACAATGGATCACAGTCCTTCTTGACATTCTCTTTTCTCTAGGTTTCCAGGACACTGCTCCCTCCTGGTTCTCCTTCTACCTATCTGACTACTCCTCTTCTGTCTCCTTTATGGATCGTCATCCAGATCAGGCCCCCTAATCATAGGTGCACCTCAGGATTCTGTTCTGGGCCTTCTTTTTTCACTCTATACTATTTAACTTGATGATTTCATCAGCTTCTATGGATTTAATTACTATCTCTATGCTGATGATTCTCAAATCTACCTATCCTACCCCAACCTCTGTATTTCCAAGGTTTTTTACCTTTGCAATATCTCCTGATGCCATTCTCCCCTCTGACTCTGTCACCACTATAGTGCAGACCCTTATCATTTCATGCCTAGACTATTGTAATAGCCGGCTGGTGAGTCTGCCTACCAAAGTATCTCTCCTCATTCCAATCCATCGCTAAATCCATCCTAAAATAATTTTCCTAAAATTCAGGGTCAGCCATGTCACTCTCCTCCTATTTAATAGACTCCAGTGGCTCCCTATTCTCTCCAGGATCAAATACAAAATTCTGTTTAGCATGTAAAGCCCTTCCTACCTTTCCAGTTACTCCCCTCCACATAATCTTGCTGTTCCATGATCAAGACATTCCATCTCTAGGGTCCAGGCATTTTCTCTGACTGTCTCACATGCCCAGAATGCCCTCCCTTCTCAATTTTACGAACTAACCTCTCTGGCTTCCTTTAAGTCCCAACTAAAATCCTATCTTTTTTTTTTTTTTTTTTAGTATGCTTTGATCTGCATTTAAACTCCATGGTTCTTTTTTTGGAGGTGGATAGCATTTTCCATCATGAGACTTTTGGAGATGTCTTGGATCTTTGCATTGCTGAGAAGGGCTAATCTATCAAAGTTAGTCATCGCACAATGTGGCTATTACTGTGTACAATGTTCTCCTGGTTCTGCTCACTTCACTCAGCATCAGTCCATACAAGTTTTTCCAGGTTTTTCTGAAGTGTGACTACCCATCATTTCTTATAGCACTATCGCATTCCATTACATTCATATACCACAACTTGTTCAGCTATTCCACAATTGATGGGCATCTCCTCAATTTTCAATTCTTTGCCACCACAAAAAAGCTGCTATTAATATTTTTGTGCATGTGGGTCCTTTTCCCATTTTTATGATCTCTTTGGGATATAGCCCTAGAAGTGCTATTGCTGGGTCAAAGGGTATGCATATTTTTATAGCCCTTTAGGCATAGTTCCAAATTGCTCTCCACAATGGTTGGATCAGTTCACAACTCCAACAATGCATTAGTGTCCCAATTTTCCCACATCTTCTCCAACGTAAAATCCTATCTTTTACTAGAAGTTTTCCATAACCCCTCTTAATTTTAGTGTCTTCCCTCTGTTAATCACTTCCTATTTATCTTGTATATTTTTTTTTTGTTCAGTCATTTCAGCATGTCCAGCCCCATTTGGGGTTTTCTTGGCAAAGATACTGGAGTGGTTTGCCATTTCCTTCTCCAGCTCACTTTATAGATAAGGAAACTGAGGCAAACAGGGTTAAGTTACTTGCAATATTGTAAGGATGATAAATTATGAATGACTTAGCTACTCTTATTAAGACAATGATCCAAGACAATTCCAAACAACTCAAGATGAAAAATGCTATCCACCTCCAGTGAGAGAACAGATGAACTCTGAATGCAGATTGGAGCATACTTTTTTCACTTTCTTTATGTTTCTAATTTTATTGTTGTTGTTTTACAACATGGCTAATATGGAAATGTTTTGCATGATTTCACATGTATAGTTGATATCATATTGCTTGCCTTCATATTGCTTGGGTGTGGTAGCAGTAGGAAAAAAGGAGGAAATTTGGGCCTCAAAAAAATTTAATTAATGTTCAAAAATAAATAAATGACTTCCAGGAACCAAGATGGCAGAGCAAGAAGTAAGTAGCTCTCACTCTCCGTTCCTGAGCTCTGAAAACCAAGAAAATATCATCCCAGGAAAAACTCTGGAACAGCTGAGCCAGCAGAAAGACAGGGAACAGCAGTCTTCTAGCCTAGGAAGTGTGGGGGATTAATGGGAAAAGCTCCTCTTGCTTTGTTGGAAGGGGAGCAGTACAGGACAGGATGTCACAGCAAACCAGTGGCAAGCCCCACCTCAGCAAACAAGGGGGAGATCCTGAGCCCGAGGGTGGTGGAGAAGGCAAGCACTAACATCAGGACTTCCTGAGTGCCTTGGCACAGGCAGGGGAACCGGTAGACTTCAGTTGGGAAAACCACCACATGCACTGGCAGGCAGGTGTTCTCCAGCAGCCAAACCTTCCAGTGCTTCAGAGTAGCCCAGGTGAGCAGGCATCCTCCATGGGCCAGACCCCCACCCCCACCCAGAGAGATTCGGTGTTGCTGACCCCAGATCAGCACCAGGTAAGCTGTCAGACCCCTAAAGCCTCCAGCTGCCAGCACCTGAGGACCCCCACACAAAGCCAGTGACCAGATCCCTGGGTCCCAGAACAAAAAGCTTGGGTTAGTGTCCCCTGTGCCCCAGCAGGAGAGTTCAACTTTAAAAGCCAAGAAATAGGCAAACACCATGAGTAAAAAAAAGGAGAAACAGACAATGATCATAGATTCTTATTAGGGGGACCGGGAAGATCAAAACACAAATTCAGAAGAGGATAACATTGTCAATATACCCACATCCGAAACCTTAAAGGGGAATATGAACTGGTCTCAAGCCCAAAGAGCCTTCTTGGAAGAGCTCAAGAAGGATTTCAAAAGCCAAATAAGAGAGGTAGAAGAAAAATTGGGGAAAGAAATGAGAGGTAGGCAAGAGAGAGTAAACAGCTTGGAAAAGAAAGGACAAAAATTGACTGTAGAAAACAAGTGCTTAAAAATACAATTGGCCAAATGGAAAAGGAGGCATAAAAACTCACTGAGGAGAAGAACTCCTTAAAAAGTAAAATGGACCAAATAGAAAAGGAGGTACAAAATCCAATTGAAGAAGACAATTTGGGGCAGCTAGGTGGCACAGTGGATAGAGTACCGGCCTACAGTCAGGAGGACCTGAGTTCAAATCCGGTCTCAGACCAAACACTTGACACTTACTAGCTGTGTGACCCTGGGCAAGTCACTTAACCCTAATTACCTAAAAATAAAAAAATAAAATAAAAAAGAAAACAATTCATTAAAAATTAGAATTGGGCAAACGGAAACTAATGATTTTATGAGACATCAAGAATCAGTCAAAATCAAATGAATGAAAAAATAGAATAATTAAAACAACTCATTGGAAAAGCAACTGACCTGGAAAATAGTTCAGGAGAGATAATTTAAAAATCATTGGTCTATCTGAAAGCCATGATGAAAAAAAGAGCCTGGATAACATTTTTCAAAAAATCAAGGAAAATTGCCCCTGAGGTCCTAGAACCAGAGGGTAAAATAGTTATAGAAAGAATCCACCACTCACCTCCTAAAAGAGATCTCAAATTGAAAATGCCAAGGAATATTGTAGCCAAATTCCAGAATTATCAGGTCAAGGAGAAATACTGCAAGCAGCATTAGTGGGGGACCTCAACCTCTCCCTCTCTGAACTAGATAAATCTAACCACAAACAAACAAGTAAGAAGTTCAGGAGGTGAATAGAATTTTGGAAAAGTTAGATATGATAGACCTTTGGAGAAAACCAAATGGGGATAGAAAAGAATATACCTTTTTCTTGACCTGGTGTTAGGGCATAAAAACCTCACAATCCAATGCAGAAAGGGAGAAATATTAAATGCATCCTTTTCAGATCATGATGCAATAAAAGTTACATGGAATAAAAGCCCATGGATAGACTAAAAATTCATTGGAAACTAAATAATCTAATTCTAAAGAATGAGTGGATCAAACAACACATCATAGAAACAATACCTTCATCCAAAAGAATGACAGTAATGAGACAACAAAACTTATGAGATGCAGCAAAAGCAGTTCTTAGGGGAAGTTTTATATCTCTAAATGCTTATATGTATAAAATAGAGAAAGAGGAAATCAATGAATTGGGCATGCAACTAAAAAAACTAGAAAAAGAACAAATTAAAAATACCCAATTAAATACTAAATAAGAAATTCTAAAAACCAAAGGAGAGATTAATAAAATTGAAATTAAGAAAACTATTGAACTAGTAAATAAAAATAAGAGCTGGTTTTTATGAAAAAAATAGACAAATCTTTGGTTAATTTCATTAAAAAAATAAAAGAAAACCAAATTACCCATATCAAAAATGAAAAGGGTGAATTCACCACCAATGAACAGGAAATTAAAACAATAATAAGGAGCTAGTTTGCCCAACTATATGCCAATAAATCTGACTCTTAGTGAAATAGATGGATATTTATAAAAATATAAATTGCCCAGATTAATGGAAGAGGAAATAAAATACTTAAATAACCCCATTTCAGAAAAAGAAATTGAACAAGCCAACAATGAACAACCTAAGAAAAAATCTTCATGGCCAGATGGATTTACAAGTGAATTCTATCAAACATTTAAAGAACAATTCCAATACTATATAAACTATTTGGGAAAATAGTCAAAGGAGTCCTACTGAATTCTTTTTATGATACAAATATGGTGCTGATACCTAAACCAGGAAGAGTCAAAACAGAGGAAGAAAATTATAGACCAATTTTCCTAATGAATATAGATGTAAAAATTTAAAATAAATTAGCGAAGAGATTACAGCCACTATCTCAAGGATAATACACTATGACCAAGTAGGATTTATACCAGGAATGCAGGGCTGGTTCAATATTAGGTAAATTATCAGCATAATTGACCATATCAACAGCAAAGCTAACAAATCACATGATAGTCTCAATAGATGCAGAAAAAGCTTATAACAAAATACAACACCCATTCCTATTAAAAACACTACAGAACATAGGAATAAATGGAGTCTTCCTTAAAATGATAGGTAGCATCTATCTAAAACTTATCAGCAAGCATTATACATAATGGGGATAAGATAGAAGCATTTCCAGTAAGATCAGGGGTGAAACAACAATGTCCATTATCACCAGTTATTCAATATTGTACTAGAAATATTAGCTTTAGCAATAAGAGAAGAAAACAAAATCGATGAAATTAGAATAGACAAAGAAGAAACAAAGCTATCACTCTTTGTAGATAATATGTTGGTATACTTAGAGAATCCTAGAGAATCAAGTAAAAAATTACTTGAAATAAGAAAATTTAGCAAAGTTGTAGGATATAAGATAAACTCACATAAATCATTGGTATTTCTATATATTACTAATAAAGTCCAACAGCAAGAGATGGAAAGAGAAATTCCATGTAAAGTTACTGTAGACATTATAAAATATTTGGGAGTCTACCAGCCAAAACAAATCCAGGAACTATATGAACACAATTACAAAACACTTCTCACACAAATAAAGTCAGATCTAAATAACTGGAAAAATATCAGTTGCTCATGGGTAGACTGAGCTAATAAAATAAAAATGACAATTCTGCCTAAATGAATTTACTTATTCAGTGCCATACCAATCAAACTACCAAAAATTATTTCATAGAACTAGAAAAAATAATAACAAAATTCATCTGGAAGAACAAAAGGTCCAGAGTATCAAGGGAATTAATGAAAAGAAATGCAAGGGAAGGTGGCCCAGCCATAACAAATGCACACACGTTTGACATTCGAACAACATGGCCAGCCCATCAGAATTGGGCATATTTGGCAGTTCAGCTTAAGAAAGGACCTCAGTATCAGTACTTTACCTTTCCAGGTGATCTTCAGAATCTTCCTAAGACAAATCAAATGAAAGCAATTCAGTTTCCTGGCATGGCATTGGTATACTATTCAGGTTCCACAGGCATATAACAATGAGGTCAGCACAATGTCTCTGTAGACCTTCAGTTTGGTAGGCAGTCTAATACCTCTTCCTTCCCACACTTTCCTTCAGAGCCTCCCAAACCCTGAGCTAGCTCTGGCAATGCATGCACCAACCTCATCGTCTATGTGAACATCCCTGGAAAATATACTGCCAGAGTAAGTGAACTTATCCACAGCATTAAACATTTTTTCCATTTGCTGCACAACTGATGGTTCAAAATTAGCACAAGCAGCAGACAATTGATCCATACTCTGATGCATCTCAGCCTCAGAGGCTGCATTGAGTGCACCATCATCTGTGCACCAACTCTCCCTCTACTTTAGTCTTGACTTATAGCCTTTTCAAGTTAAATAATTTACTGTCAGTGTGGTAGATGACCTTGATGCCATTTCTGTCCTCATCGAAGGCATCCAACAACAACACTGAAAACATTGTGCTTAAAAGGCATGGGAGCATTATATGATCTTAGGTAACCAGGAAGCCACAACAACATTGACAGAAGCTGCCAGAAAGCTGCTTCAAGGGAGACAAAGTTGAACCTCAGTCCCCTGGGCCAATGAAGTCTCAGGGATAGCTTTGTGACCTTTCAGGGAAAAAAACAAAACCTCAACATGTAGACTACCTTATATAGAGGGAGAGGGTTAGGATATATCTCCCACCACAGCTAAGCATTGAGGATGCAAATACAAAATTAAGGCAATCCCTGCCCTGAAGGCTTTTCATACAATTCTAATGCCAAATAACATATATAGAGAAATGGAAGCCAGGGAAAGGAATTATGAATTGAAAAATTCCAAAGAGGATGAATAGAATAATAGGGCAGTCCATTAATACATTTTTTTACAGAAGTGATGGTAGAATTAATTTAATTACAGTACTCAGAGCATGAAGCATGTGTATTGGGGGTTTTAGGTAGTGGCAGGGCCAAAAATAGAGTGAAGAAGAGGATGAAAGGTCCCAGGGAGTACAGAGCCTAACCACCTAAGTCCTCCTAGGCTTGGCCTCTGGTGAGACAATTTGAAGGGCAGAGCAGAGGGCACAAAATCACTAGGTCAGTGGTAATTTCAATAGAGTTTGGTGCCATAGGAGGAGGTCCCAGGTAGATCAGTGGCTGCCCTCGGTTATCTAGTGTGATGTTATTGTTGCTGTTTTTGCAACAGACTTCAAAAGTGGGATTTCATCAAAACACTGGCCCCAGCCCAGAGTTTCAAGGGGCTCCAGTAAAGTCCCAATGTATTTAAAGGTTACTGAGGAATACTCTGGGATCGAAAGATCAGTAGCACTTAAGTACTTAATCAGTAGCATTTATTAAGTACCATTAAGTAGCATTTATTAGACACCTACTATGTGCCAGGCACTGTGCTAAGTGCTTTACAAATATTTCCTTTGATCCTCACAACAACCCTGAGAAGCTATTATTATTCTGATTAAGTGACTTGGACAGGGTACCGGACATCCTTAGGGACTCTTGCTCAGGTGCTGTGGTTGCAGATTCTGGGGTTAAAATGGACAACAGCAGGGCAACCAGCAAAAGTAGAGAAGCCTCAAGGCATGCTCTAGGGACTTAATTGGAACCACAGACAGCTGACCATGAAGCTCACTCATTCAGGAGAAAGCACTGACTCCTCGGTGGAGTAATCTGGCGGCCTGAGTCCTAGTGACTCCTCCGCAAGGTCACACGAAGTACATCCATTCATATACTAGCATGCAGAGAGCATTCAAAGAGCTTTCAAACAGAATTTTGTCATATAAAACATATTTGAATTAGGCATTTTCTGACATCCTTCTGGGGAAGAGAGGTTTCCCTGGGGTGGCACAAAGAACAGTGAGCAATAATTTTACGACAGATAGGTTTTGGTCTTCAGCACTGTTGTTAGCCGGATCTAGGATAGGCTCTCGTGGACAACGGCCAAAGCTCAGCAGAGTTTGTTGGCTCCACGTTGTGATGGGGTCCGTTGCAGAGCCTGTTGATTATCAAGGAAGTGAACAGAGAGAAGCCAGGGACAGCGCTGAGGCAGAAAGCTGAAAAGAATCGAGCAGGAATTAAATTGAGGATCACCAGGGAATTCGGGCAGCCCTGGGTGTTTTAGAACTGTTTCCTTAGAAGTTAATGCCTCATCAGGGCTTACTTTAGAACCAACTGATTGGACTTGCCTCCAACTTGTTGTAAGTTTCAAGGAAATCCATGACTCTATCTCAAGGGAACCCACAGCATTCATTTCCAACTTGTTATTAGAGAAGACAGTATCTAACTGTGCATCTATCTAGACTCCGGAGTGTCCTAACCCACAACTCAGTGGTGCAGTGAACAGGCGGCTGGGCCTGGAGTCAGGAAGACCTGAGTTCAGATGACCTCAGATCCTTACTAGCCATGTGACCCTAAGCAAGTCACTTAATGGGAATAATAACAACACCTGCCTCCCAGGTTGTTGTGAGGATTAAATGAGATAACATGGGTAAAGCACTTAGCACAGTGCCCTGGCACATAGTAGGTCCTTTATAAATGCTACTTACTTCCTTGTGTGTGTGTGTGTGTGTGTGTGTGTGTGTGTGTGTGAGAGAGAGAGAGAGAGAGAGAGAGAGAGAGAGAGAGAGAGACTCCTCTAGCACTCTGATGAAGTCTACTGATACCTTTCTTGGAATAATGCGTTTCAATGTAAAAAATGAAATACATAGGATTTCAAAGGAAACCCGAAGTTAGTCACAACAAAGATATAATTTTTCCATCCAATTTTACAGAGCCCCTCCCTCCACCTCCTCCTTCCCTGAAACCTAACCCATGGCTGGGGGAGGGGAGAGAGGGAAAGGGTATCTGGCGACCCCAGGTTAAGAACCCCTGGTCCAGAGTTTTTCTGGCTGGGACATGGTGACTTATCAGCTGGCTATAAGGAAACATCAGGAAAAAAAAGGGACATCTCTACCTATCCTATGTGAGATTTTTCCTTCTCTAATAAACCAATATTTAAGATCTCTCTCTCTGTCTCTGTGTTTCTGTCTATCTGTGTCTCTGTGTCTGTGTCTGTCTCTGTCTCTCTCTGTCTCTCTGACTCTGTCTCTCTTTGTCTCTCTCTGTCTCTCCCTCCCTCCACTGCCATCAGATTTAGCCTGGCTTCAGGGATACTCATGTTCTCCCTAGAATACCCTGACCTGGGGTATGGGAGAAATCTCCTATTCCCCTTAGCTTACATGAAACAAAAATTAGGCTAAAAAACAAAACTTTACTATCAATGAAGGGAGAAGATAAAATAAAGCAAACAAGTTTATGAAGAAACATGCAAAGATAAATATATTAAGGATAGCACATTTATCTCAAGATAGCTGTAATCTACCCACAAGTATTTCACACAGTTTGTAGGTGGGAAGTAGAAAGCAAAGAAATTTTTGAGAGTGTCATCTACCTTGTTTCTCTTTTCAGTTTTCCTCCTTGGATTCCATTCTCATCCCTGACCCATTTCAATGAATGGGTGAGTAGCTTAAAACGTGCTTATTCATCTCTTTTTAGGCTACTTCTAAAACCATTAAGACTTAGTGGGAGCTACATGGGACAGGATAAAGTAGTCATTCCTAGTTTAAGGAATGATGAATGGAGTTTTAGCCCAGAAGTCCTTGGGCAAAAAAGCATCAGAGAAACTACAGATAAGATAAAGTGTCTAAATGGGAAACGGTTAAAATCAGGAATCACAGCAAGATCTAGGAGGGAGCTAGAGAAATCCAAAGACCAGAACATATGAATATATTAAATATGAACATGAACATATTTCATCAATTCAATACTAAGCAAATGACAGGATGTCACATTAGACAAGGAAATGTCTTAATTTGCTAAACTCAGTTGGTCTGTAGGCACATGGGTTATTAGGTCTGACTAGTAAATGTACAGACAACCCACGCTTTGTTGTTTTTCTTTCTTCAGCCCTTTTAGTTACAGTACTCTTTTAGCTGCTAAGTTCAACATTTCCCTTGTGAATAGCCCAGTTCTTACAGGATCCAACAGTTGTTGCATCCCTTAGCTACTTGCAAACTTTCAGAGGCTGGGGTGAGTTTAGTTTCATCCAATAAGTGCTCACAACTCCATTAGTTTGCATAGGCTACTCACCTGCTAATATCCTGAAGAGACTGTTCTCCCCTTGGTTCCAAACCTTGCTTCCCCTGCAGTTTTCATTGACTTCAAGGTATGTCCAGTCCTCCACTCAATGGTGGAACAAGGATGAATAGACATAACCCAGAACCAATGAACAATGATCTAATGAACAAATTATTTTTTTTCTGTCTTATGTATCCTAGGGCTATAGGACCATAGATTTAGATTAAACCCTAGAAAGCCTTAAGTCCAATCCCCTCATTTTATAGTTGAGGAAACTGAGGCAAGTAGAAGTTAAGTGATTTGCACAGTGTCACAGAGCTAGTGAGTGTCCAAGGCTAGATTTGAACACAGGTCTTCCCGACTCCAAGCCCAGTACTCTATTGACTGAACACTAAGCTATCCACTTCTTTATGTTCTTAGGTGCTCTCTCTCTCTCTGTCTCTGTATACATATATATATATACATATGTATATACACACACATATATATACACATATACATATATACATATATGTATATACACACACACACACATGAGTGTGTATATGTGTGTGGTGTATATGTATAACATATATATATATATTTTTTAAGATGGAGAATAATAATTCATCAGACCATTGAAAAGGGGTTTCGTGCATCAGTTTAGAGTTTGGCCTATGTGACATATAAGACTCTTCCCTACTCTAATAGTATGTCTATGGGGCAGCTAGGTGGTGCAGTAGATAGAGCTCTAGCCTTGGATTCAGGAGGACCTAAGTTCAAATCTGACCTCAGACACATGACACTTACTAGCTGTGTGACCCTGGACAAGTCACTTAACCCCAATTGCCTCACCAAAAAAAAAAAAAGCATGTCTATATAATTCTCTAATTTTAAAGTTTACTCTACCTCGGGGAAAAAATCAAAACAAATCACCTCTGTTTCAATTTAAACTAATCCATGAGTTGTGGCTTTCCACAAACATTCTTAGGTGATGTTTCTTCATGTCCCATTGGGGACCAAGTTTTAGAGGCAGCTAGAGAATGCGGTGGATAGCACACTGGGCCAAGAGTCAGGAAAGCCAAGATCAAATCTGGCCTCACACACTTACAGTCTGTGTGACTTTAGGCAAGTCATTTAACCTCTGCTTGAGTTTCTTCAATTCTGAAGTGGGGAAAATGGCAGCACCTGCCTCATCAGGTGGTTGTGAGGATCAAATGCAGTCATTTTTTATAAAGTGCCTGGCACATAGTTGGTGCTTAATAAATTCATTTTTCCTTCCTTCTCAAAGGCCAGGGTATGCTAGCAGAGTAAAACCTCTGATTAAAAAAAAAGGCCAAGTCTGTCTGTTGACAATTCAATGAATTTGGAAGAGGCTAATCATGAAAACACATAAGGTGATGGATTTTTCAACCACTCCACCACAACTCCCTGTTAAGTTGCAGAGGAGGTATAGATAGATCTATACCAGTGGAGGGAAAACCCATACTGTTGAAATCACACACCTTTGCAACTGCAGTACAGGTGACAAACATTTTGTAAGTGAAAATATTCAATAAAATTGGGGCAAAGTCAAAACACAAGCTATTGGGGAGCCCAAAACACAAGTTTTGGGTGGGCCCAAAACTAGACTTTGGTTAGCAGACCCAAACATTTGGGTCCCCCATCCCACTATTGCTACACATGAATTTCTCTAGTCACAAGTGTTTGGAGTGAACCTAAGGTCTGGGTGGGATTTAAGCATTCTTTGCAGCCATCTGGCTCCCCTGGACTGTCTTTGAGGTCAGCCTGATTTCTATGCTAAGCTTAAATTAGACAACTTTTACCACATAAAGCCAGGTTCAAATAATACTAATTTTTAAAAAATTAAGTATTTTCCCCACACACCTTTAGTAAAGGAAAGAGTAATAGTTGCACACACCTTCTGGACACATTCTAATACCCTTGGGACTTTCTGGATTCATGCCTTGAGATTATCAGGCCAGACCTGATAAATAAGATCAGAATCCATAGGCCATGATCAGATTGGAATGAGGATGTCTCCAGGGCAGACTGCTGAGCATTATTACTCTTAGCAAATCCTGCCAGGAGTAGGTAAAGTATACCATTTTTTTTTAACAGGTACAATGTGTAATTTCATTTCTTAGGAGGTGTGCTCTACTGTTCTTTTCTCTATGCTGTGATTAACAGAAGTTGCACCCTGAGACACCTTGTCCTGGAGATCTTGGGAGGAGCACCACTTTCCTTAGAGAAGTAGAAAGAAATTTCATGGGTAGGCCAAGCTAATATAATAAAAATGACAATTCTACCTAAGCTAATTTACTTATTCAGTGCCATGCCAATCAAACTACCAAAAAATTATTTTATAGAGTTAGAAAAAATAATAACAAGATTCATTTGGAAGAACAAAAGGTCCAGAATATCAAGGGAACTAATGAAAAGAAATGCAGGGGAAGGTGGCTTAGTCATTCCAGATCTTAAATTGTATTATAAAACAGCAATCATCAAAACTGCTTGGTACTGGCTAAGAAATAGAGTGGTGGATCAGTGGAATAGGTTAAATATGCAAGACACAGTAGTCAATGACTATAGTAATCTATTATTTGATAAACCCAAAGACCCCAGCTTCTGGGATAAGAACCCACTCTTTGAAAAAAACTGCTGGGAAAACTGGAAAAGAGTATGGTAGAAACTAGGCATAGACCAAAATCTCACCCCATATACCCAAATAAAGTCAAAATGGGTTCATGGTTTAGATATAAAGGCTGATACTATAAGCAAACTGGGAGAGTAAGGAATAGTTTACCTGTCAGATCTATGGAGAACTGAAGAATTCAATACCAAGCAGGAGATAGAGAACATTATGAAAAGCAAAATGGATAATTTTAATTACATTACACTGAAAAGTTTTTGCACAAACAAAGCCAATTCAACTAAGATTAAAAGGAAGGTAGAAAATTGGGAAAGAATTTTTACAACCAGTCTCTCTGATAAGGGTCTCATTTCTAAAATATATAAAGAATTAAGTCAAATTTATAAGAATACAAGCCATTCCCCAAATGATAAATGGTCAAAGGATATGAACAGACAGTTCTCAGATGAAGAAATTAAAGCCATTTATAGTCAAATGAAAAAATGCTCTAAATCACTATTGATTAGAGAAATGCAAATCAAAACAACTCTGAGGTCCCACATCACACCTATCAGGTTGGCCAACATGACAAAACAGGAAAATGATAAATGTTGGAGAAGATGTGGGAAAATTGGAACACTAATGCATTGTTGGTGGAGTTGTGAAATGATCCAACCATTCTGGAAATCAATTTGGAACTATGCCCAAAGGGCTATAAAAATGTGCATACCCTTTGACCCAGCAATAGCACTTCTAGGGCTATATCCCAAAAAGATCATACAAATGGGAAAAGGACCCACATGTACAAAAGTATTCATAGCAGCTCTTTTTGTGGTGGCAAAGAATAAGAAATTGAGAGGATGCCCATCAATTGGGGAATGGCTGAGCAAGTTGTGGTATATGAATGTAATGGAATACTACTGTGCTATAAGAAATGATGAACAGGCTGACTTCACAAAAACATGGAAAGACTTGTATGGTCTGATGCTGAGTGAAGTGAGCAGAACCAAGAGAACGTTGTACACAATAACAGCCATGTTGTGTGATGACTAATATTGATAAACTTAACCCTTCCTGTCAATACAAGGATCTAAGACGTCTCCAGAGACCTTGTGATGGAAAATGCTATCCACATCCAAAGAAAGAACTATGGAAGTTGGATTGCTATTTTTTCTCCACTGTCGTGTTTTGTTTCCTCTTTCTGATGGTTCTACAACATCACTAAAGTAAAAATATGTTTAATATGAATGTAAATGTATAGCCTATATCAGATTGTGCACCATCTTGGGGAGGGTGGTGGGGAGAAAGGGGGAAAAAATTTTAAACTCAAAAGCATATGGAAGTGATTATTGATAAATCAAAATACATTAATAAAAAAATAAAATAAAATTCTTAATAAAATAAAACAAAATAAAATTAGAAAAAAAGAGAAGTAGAAACAATTTGAGGGGTATTGGGCAAGCCAGAGCTGGGGTTGTATCATTATACTTCAAATAAATGGAGGTGGGCAATGACTTGATTGATTTACTCAATCAACTTCTACCCTTACACACACAAAAAAGTTTGTAACCCTAATAATGAGAGAGAAATAGAGTGAATAGGGGTTTCTCTTCAGCAGGTATCAACTGTGGAGCACAGAGACAGTGGGATCATGCTTGATAGCCATAAGAAAAAGGAAATCCCAGTCAGCTGGAATACTCAGTTGGTTAGAGAAGGTTATTTGAGGATCAGTGGCATAGGTGGCCAGGAAGATTACGTGATGGAGGCTGCCAAGCCCTATCACTCATAGAAACATCTACCATTTTACTCTTCTATTCTTTTCCAAAGTAATATTTGTTAGGAGCTGCCGCCAGATCCAAGAAGGTTAATGGTCATTGACACTAGAATGTCTCACGAAACAAACTCCCACTGACTTTTATTTTTTAACTAGACCAACTGGAAAACACATTAGCTTAAACAAAATACATTGAATCAGACAGCTTAACAAAATAAATTATAAGAAAGGGCTCCATTCATTCCTTCTTATAGGTTACCACACCACAAAACAGGGAAGGGACACAGGCAGGGAACACGTGACTAGAAAACACGAATAGAGGGGCACATATATAAGGAATGCTTGTGGCCAGAGTAATATGTAGCACTTGGTGGGATTGGGGGAGGGGAGTAGGAATGCTCTAAGTTAGGGGATGTCCTGTACAGGCTAAGCTAGTTTTACCCTAAAAGGCAATAAAATTATCCCTGAGACTTAAATTAGTTCGGGGAACTAAGGTTTAAAATAGTGATATAGCTTCCTGGTCACCTAAGCATAAAAAAGCCTAGTACAAAAAGAGTAGGGGGCTCCTCATTTTTAACATGTGCCGCTGACCAGATAGGCCACTGTGGTAAATGCAGAGACAGAGGAGTTATGGCTGACTGAATCTATCCTATGCCCTTGTTGAAAATCCTTTCCATGTTATTACTGAGTAAAAAAAATATATATATTTTTTTTATTAAATGTTAAGATGGTCTGTAAAGGTCTCATTCCATTACTTCTCAAACCTGAACTACTGGAAAAATGTGTCAGGCCTAACTCTGTTCAGGTTTGAGACTATAATGAAAACAGACCACCTCTAAAAAGCACCCCCATCTAAGACATGAGCTATCAGAAAAGGCGATGAGGTAGTTGAGTCAGCACAAGGGATAAAACAAGTGGAGAGCCTGTGTGCTACACAGCAATTGGTATCGGCAGCTTGGTGTCTTCAAAAATTTAATCATTGGTATCGGCAGCTTGGTGTCTTCAAAAATTTAATCATTGGCATTGGTAGAAGGACTTTCCTCACCTTTGAATTCCTAAATGAATGTCAAGGGCAGTCCTTGAGAGGTACCATAAATTTGCAAAAGGGCAAATGGATTTTTTAAAAAAGGGAATGGAAAAGAACCTACAAACTACAGGTTGTGATCTGGACCATGTTTCCTGAGACAATTCTAGGACAGAGGTTCTTAAACTTGTCTGTGTCTGCTAACCCTAACCCTAATTTTGTTTGTAACTCTAATTCTTCGGCAGTCTGGTGAAGCCTATAGACAGACCCCTTCTCAGAAGAATATTTTTAAAAGCTTAAAATAAAATACATAGGAATATAAAGGATACCAATTATATTGAAATAGTTATCAAAATGTTAAAAAAAGAGAGAAAAAACAAGTTCACTGACTCCAGCTTAAGAACTCCCATCCTGGAATATATAATTAAAGAGATAATTGGCAAACTACTATACAGAAAAGTGTTAATTACAAAGAACCACATGACCTCATCAAGGACAAGTCCTGACTAACTTCATTTCTACCACTACCACCACCACCCCCCTTTTTTTTACAACATTACTAACTAAATTAATAAGGGAAATGCTATAGATACATTTTTACCTAGATTTTAGCAAAGCTACATGTTACTCTTGAGGAGAAGATAGAGATAAATTTAACCGTTATACAATCAGATGGATTTGGAATTAGCTGGATGGCTGGGCTCAAAAATCGTCACTAATGGTTCAATGTAACTTTGTCAGGAAGTCTCCAGGAGAGTACTTAGTGGCATAAAGTCCCTGTGCTGTTTAATATTTGTACCATTGTCTAAAGGCACAAATGGTATGCTCATTAAATTTGCAGATAACGTAAGCTGAGAGGTACACAAGTCATTAAGTAGCTCTATGTGGCAAAGTCACCACTAAACGCTCCTTTTTCCATTGGTACACACACACGTACGTACGTACACACATACATCCATACATGCATACATACCGTGCACCGTAGCCAGCCCAGCCTTGACCCTGGATTGTTGCGTAAGTAACCGGGGAGAAGGGATTACGAGGTGGTCATCAGTTGACTGGCCTTGTCTCTCTCAGCGTATCCCAGGAGGCGTTTTCTCAAACCACCTCTGGCTTTGTCTTCAAGGCTCCTCAAGCCGTCCCCTGCTCCTGCTCCTTGCTTCTGGCTTCTCATGGGGACCCCTGTGGCCGAGGCCGGGCTCCTCTTGGCGCTCCAGCTAGCGCTCCTAGACCCCGCTGGCTGTAGGCAGCACCGTCCTGGCTGGCGCTTCTCCTCTTACGAAGTGGTGATTCCCCGCCAGCTAAGCAGCCGAAGAGCTCTCCGAGGATTCAGCGGCGCCCTTGCTGAAGTGCCCGGGCAGCTCGCCTACTCGCTGCGCTTTGGTGGCAAGAGGTACGTGGTCCATATGCGGGTCAAGAAGTTCCTGGTGCCCAGACACCTCCCGATCCTAGTGGACAATGAGCACGGAGCTCCCCAAGAGGAGTATCCGTACATCCCGAACGACTGTTACTATCATGGCTACTTAGAAGGTATCCCCGCGTCCATGGCGGTCTTGAACACTTGCCAAGGGGGTCTCCGAGGGACTCTACATTTGGATGACTTCACCTATGAAATCGAGCCTCTCCACAGTTCTTCCCAGTTTGAACATGTATTATCCCAGCTGGTGCCAGAAGAAGGGGAGGCCGGGCAGAGTCTTTTTCGATGCAGTTTAACCAATGAGGAAATGAATGAACAGCTTTCCAACTCAGAGCTTGGCCTTCGTCCTAGGGCGGGTCCCTTCAGCCACTGGTGGCCACATATCCGCTATTTAAAAATCGCAATTTGTGTCAGCAGTTCTAGAGTGGATACTCACAACGGGAATCTTACTATTCACATTGACCAAATGGTGACTTTGACTCATATAGTTGATTCCATTTATAAGCAGTTTCGGGTGTTTACAATCCTGGTTTTTCTGTATCTTTGGCGATATTCTGATAAAGTACCACTAATAGGTTCTTCATCTGAAATAGCAGAACATTATGGCTTATGGAAAAATTTAGTGATCTCTAACAGCTTTCCACATGATACTTCAGCCCTAGTTACTGGAAACAAGGCAGGGGAAACTGGTTATGCTACTTTTCCAAACTCAATATGCAATGGCAACTGGGCAGCAATACTATTGTGGTTTCAGGATGATAGGGTATTTTATTATTCAGTCATCTTGGCACATTATGTAGGTCACAACTTTGGCCTGCCTCATGATCAGATTTACTGTCACTGTACCCGAAGGTCACATTGTCTCATGGAAGACCATCCACTTTTTTCTGATTCTCTCAGTAATTGCAGTTACGGGCGATTTTTTGATTTAGTTAATTACTGGGATCAATGTTTAAACAGACTTCCAAACATTTATGATAATTATGCTTATGCATTTCGTCTTTGTGGTAACAAGAAAATAGACTACACGGAACAGTGTGACTGTGGCTCAATTAAAGAATGTCTTGCTGATCCATGTTGTAGCACAAGGTGTGAGCGGACCCCTGGTTCTGCATGTGCTTATGGAGCATGCTGTGATAACTGTAACTTTAGTACTACTGGGCTACTTTGCAGACGGCCGGTGAACACCTGTGATCTTCCAGAGTTCTGCAATGGAACTGGAGCCTTCTGCCCTCCGGATGTCTATGTTCAAGACGGAACACCATGCACCCCAAATGCCATTTGCTTTAGAGGGAATTGTACTGACCGACACATACAATGCAGAGAAACATTTGGTCCTGCTGGAGTTGTAAATGCTAATAAGGTCTGCTATGAACAGTTGAATATAAAAGGTGATAGATTTGGAAACTGTGGAGCTGAGCCTGAAAATAAAACTGATTCTAACGGACAGAAGGTGAAAGAAATAAAATATATTACTGTGCCTTGTCGACAATCAACTGTCATGTGTGGAAGGTTGCAATGTGAAGGTTTGAAGACAGTGCCAAAATTAGATGAGCACACTACAATTCACCAATTAGCAGTAAAGAAGGACGAAAAGGAATATTTCTGTTTTGGGACAGACTATCACTTTGGGACAGGGTGGATAGATTTTGGAATGGTGTGGGATGGGTCAAAGTGTACCAAAACCACAATGTGCTTAAATCGGATGTGTGTTCCTATAGCTCAGTTGAATTTTGACTGTACCCCTTCAAAGTGTAACTACAGAGGTGTTTGCAACAACAATAGGAATTGTCATTGTCAGTTTGGCTGGTCCCCACCATTTTGTACTCTATTGGGTTATGGTGGAAGCATAGACAGTGGACCAACTGAAAATGATGATGCTGATTATGTCCTTTTTGCAATTTTGCTTTTTATCATTATTCGCATTATTTTTTTCATAATATCATTCAGCTTGGCAGTTGTAATATACATCCGAAGAGGTAGGAGAAGTATTGCCATGGGTAGCGCTAGCTAGGGTCTTTTTTTTTCCTAAGGCAGTCAACAACTTGAAATACCCCCCCCCCAAAAAAATGAACATTCTGACAACTAGATGATTTGGTTCTGAAAGTCAAAAATAAATCGTTTTGATGCTTGGTTGTGTTCTGTGTGCTGAAATTGTGTTCTTACATCTGACCTGCTCATACCCTTTATGCTATTTTGGAAGGATGAAAGAATTCTGTGAAGGCAGTCACTTTTCCAATTTAGGTGCTTAAGCATTATCTATAGGTAAGGTGGTGGTTGAGTAAATCAATCAAGTCATTCTAGATTCTTAATTAAGGTAAGTGTCAAGATGTTAAGCCCTGATCTGCTAGGTAAGAACACTTCTCTATTGAAGCAATCAATAATAGGTTTTAGATTAAGTGAGAAAAATCTTTGATCAGTATTACATAGGAAGTATGTTCAGATTAGCTGAGGAAACTTGGCCACATCCTATGGGTTGTCCATAAAATATAAAGCCAGCGCCTGGGCAAAAGACTTCCAATGTCTGGTACCAGGGAGGAGAGAGAGCCAGAAGGAATGGCTTGGGTTAAGGAAGAAGTAGAAGGCTGAGACTGGATCCTGGGTCTCTGATCTTCCTCCCTTCCTCCCAGCTCCCAGTCGATTCCTTCTTAGAATTGAAACTGAAATACTCTCTTTTCTCCATTGTCAAACACTCAAAATCTTGAGCCAGAACTGGCTTGATATTTTACAGGCAACCCATAGGGTGTGATCAAGTTTCCTCAGGCAATCTAACTATTCAACAAGTTAATGGAGGAGTTTTACCTCCTCCCCATTCCCACTCAATCTAAAGTGGTAGTTACCATTTAATGGTTCTTCTTAGGGGTTTGAAACTATGGCCCAAGGGGTTCTTGCAAAAAAAAAATTAATGGAACCTTAAGCAGTAAATAACTGCCCAAATATGTTCAATAAATACAATTTTCCTATGTGACAACAAGCATATGCATGTTTGAAGCAGCATAGGCTTGTTCTACAGAGATTCAAAACATGCTAATGTGCACGATGATTGTGATTTGGGTATTTGTGCAGAGATTATATCAAACTTGGACCATTCTTTCTAAGCCAATGTGTTCTTGCATTTTCTTATCAAATTTCGCAATAAAGTTCTCATTGTCATTAAATTGTTTCCAAACTGTGGTAAGGTCTCAACATTTGAAGGCAAGCCAATCAATTCTCAATAGATGGACATTTAATGCACAAGCATACCTTCATTTGCATTTTGTATACTACACCAGAGTAGCCCCCTTATGCCCCTCTGTGATCTTGGAATTGCTTGTATCGCATCAGCTGTTATCATTTAATTGATATTTTACAAACATTTGCATTATTATAGCACAAATGTCCAAATGGTGGACTTTCTGATAACTGATTGCTGGGCACGTCTTACAAGCCATCTTGAAATTATAATGAAACATCAAAAAAACATTCTGCAGAAACAAACCTCATATTGTCACTCTTTGCAATAATAAGACTTTTCTGATTTAAACTTATCCTTCGCTCATATTAATATTGTTCTATCTGGCAGATTTATAAGTGAACTGGCTGGCAACACTGGTCAGTCATCTAGTAGACTTTCTGTGAGAGTGTAGCCAATATGTCAACAGTAGAACAGTAGAAAGTCATATCCGAAGAGATTTTTTCTTTACAAAGGTTTATATATAAACATTGTTAAAAACAAAAAATATATGCAATTATATTTTACATATATTTATCATTTAACACAGGCTTGTCATTAGCAGTAGAAAAATAAATATTTTACATGATAACAATAAGAAAAATAAATATTTTGCATAACTTTATTTTCATTGATTGGTTAGGTAACTAAAAATAAAAAATAAATTTCCATTTCTCAGCAAGACAACTTAAAAACACCTACCATTTTCTACTTCACATTTATGTGAGCAATCATTTTTAGTTTGTTCTTATTTTAAATCAAATAGGAAAACTGGATGAGAATCAGATTTAAGACTCAGAAGAATCAAATACTGACAATCTTTATTCAAATAAAAAAAATTCAATATTGAAGTAAAGTTTATATATGATTATTATATTACATTAAACATCATCCAAGTTGTAACTTATTTCATTAAACATGTTTCTACCCAACAAATTTTGTAAACTAAAGATATTTAATATGAAGTCTTACAAATAAAAGTAAGTATATGAGTCTTGCTGGATAACTTATTTTCATTATTAGAGAGTGTACCACATAAAATATTCATAATTATTTTATAATTGGTTTTCCAATTTTATATTTAGTTTTCATAATTATAGGTAGAATAAAATATATTTTATGATTATGATTATAATTATATAATGCACATTTTAATTTGGGGCACATTTTATCATTATAGTTATCATAAGTATCTAATGAATACATCTAAAAAAATATCATGAGTAGTATATTAAATTACCCTGGAGGCTCAAAACACATTTTTGTTGTTACTGGAAAGAATTTATGGAACAAAAGTTGGAAAACAATGGTTGAAAGCGTATGATAGATTGGTTCAATAGAAAAGGGCTCACACCTATTTAAGGTATCAGGGCTTAGCATCTTGACATTTAAGTAGATTAAATAATTTATCAACCACCCCCCCACCCTTACAGGGAGATTTGAAAATGTGCATGTATATTTGTATATAAAAAGTGTTCAGGTTCCATAGGGAAGTAGAGAGATTTCAGGGGTTCTATAAACTTGGATAGGAAAAAAATTACATCTTTGTTTTCACTAATCTCTAACTGAAATTTGACATTTCCTTCCATTATTTTGAGATATTATTCTGAAGAGATCTACAGTTAAGAACACCTATTTTAAAGGATTGTTTTGTAACAGAAAAAAAAAGATAAGCAATTTTATAAGATTTGTTCATACTTATTTAGAGGCAATAGGAGAGAGACAGCATGACAGAGTATGTCTAATACATGTATCAGACTATTATTTTGTCTTGGGTATTTGTGTATACATCATATCCTCCTACTAGATTATAAATTAATTCCATGAAAGTGGGGACCACACCCTACCTACACGTTGTATTTTTTCTCTAGTACCTGCCATTGTGCTCTGTGCACCACATGGTTTAAAAAATCTTCTTAATTGAATTGGATTTGAATGATAATGTAGAGAAATAATGACAGAACTTGGGTAAGAAATTATATATGGGAAGAAAGTGAAAAAAAGTAAAAGATAACATTGAAGTTTTGAGCTTGAGTGCCTGGTAAAGTAGAGAGTATCATTGACAAGAATAAGGAGGTAAGACCAACGGGTCAGTTTTGGGAGAAGGAATATAAATTCTGGTCAGGATATTTTGAGTTTGAGATTTGCAGGGCTATGGGTCTAGAGCTAAGGACAGATGTTGGAGCTAGAGTAAAATATGAAGTCCTTTGTTTGGCATCTAAACTCTTCACGACCTGCTCCCATCCCACCTTTCCAGTCCTCTTCTTCCTTTTTCCTTCCACATACTCACTCCTCAGCCTAGTTACACTGGCCCACTTTCTATTTATTCCTTACACATCATCCTTTTACCTTTGCAGTAGCTGTCTTCCATGCCTAGAATGCTCTCCTTTCTCACTTTTGATTCTTAAACTCCTCTGGCTTCCTTCCAGATTCAGCTCGACTTTTCACAACTCTGCCTCACTTAAATCCAATTCACAAGCAAGTCAAGACATCACCCTCCTGGTTTCATTGGTCCTCTTTGAAAACCAAAGACGAAGAACAACAGATCCTACCTTCCACAGCTTGCCTTTCCAGGCCTCCATTACTACTGATGCCTTCTCTGAAATTATCTTCCATCTGATCTCTATATCTTGTGGGTACCAAGTTAGCTTCATATTGTCTCCCTCATTAGAATGTTTCTTGAGCTAAGGGGCTGGCTTTGCTTTTCTCTGAATCTCAGATGCTTAGTATGGGGGATGATGTATTGGGAACTTGTGTAGACTGCTGGGGTTATTGAGGCTGTTGTGGCTGCAGCCAATGGAAGATCATAAAATGGCAGTCCACCCTGGAACAGTGAAGGAAGTGTTCAGTCTTAGGACAGTGGGCATTGTTAGTCTAGAGGGTGGGGATGAACATGCTGAGTCTCACCACAGGGGCAGTAATAGCATCTACACCAATACTCAGTCAGGCATAATGTGGCTCAGGTTGGCCCCAGAATAGGGAGATAACCTCCAAGCTCTAGTACAGGGAGAGAAGAGCAGGCCCTGGTACAGGGCGGGACGTAGTATCAGTGCCTGGGTCCCAACATTGTGTGCAGCCATATGGGCCTCAACAGCTGTGGACAGAGAGCTAGTCTCAGAGCCAGGAAGATTTTGGTGCAAATCTCACCTTGGAAGTATACTCCCTTTGTGACCCTGGGCAAATCACTTAACCTTTCAGTGCTCTAGGAAACTTTCTAAGACTTTAAGTTACAGAAAGGTGCCCATCTACATTCATGGAGGAAGTTTCCTCTCTCTGAGGTTTGCTATACCAATGAAATCTTAGCCTCTATTCCTAATCTGGAACTGATTAAGACCCTTCATATTGCCGCCAAGACAGTACTCAGTGGTGAATAGACAGCTACTTCCCAGGGAAGACTTGTAGGACCCAGGAGTGGAACTATTCAGAGATATTTTGCTTTCTAATGGGGGAGGACAGATGGAATTAGCCAAATAACTCTTGTGGAAAAAAGGGAGCAGTCTCTCAGCTGAGGCCTCAAAAGGCACAACGACTTGGTATCCCTCTCATCATGGGATTTCTAGGGAGGGGGAAGTCTTAATAGACCAGGGAACACTGATTGCAAGTGGAACAGGAAGAGTTTGTTTTTAAATATTTTATTCCCCCTCCCCAATTACAAGTAAAAACAATTGTTTACATTCTTTTTTTTTGAGTTCCAAATTCTCTCCATCCTTCCCTCCTCTCCTTACTCTTTGAAAAGGCAAGCAATTTAATATAGGTTATACATGTGTAGTCATGCAAAATATATTGCCATATTAGGTATGTTTAAAAAAAAACAAAAAAATGAGAAAAATTCAGTTAAAAACATATGCTTCAATTTGCATTCAGATCCATCAGTTATTTCATTGGAAATGGATAGCATCTTTCATCATAAGTCTTTTGGAATTATCTTAGATCATTGTATTGCTGAAAATAGCTAAGCCATTCACAGTTGATCATTGTACAATGTTGCTGTTACTATGTATAGTGTTCTCCTGGTTCTACTCATTTCACTTTGCATCAGGTCATTTCAGTCTTGCTAGGTTTTTCTGAGAGCATTTTGCTCATCATTTATAGCAAAATAGTGTTCCATCACAATTATATACCACAACTTGCTCAGCCATTTCCCAATTGATGGGCATCCCCTCAATTTCTAATCTTTTTGCCACCACTGAAAGAGCTACTACAAATATTTTTGTACATATTGGTACTTTTCCTTTTTGGTTTTTTTTAATCTTTCTGAGATTCAGACCTAGTATTACTAGGTCAAAGCCCTCTGGGCAGTGTTCCAAATTGTCCTACAGAATAGTTGAATCAGTTCACAACGCTACCACCAGTACATTAGTGTCTCAATTTTCCCACATCTCTTCCAACATTTATCATTTTCCTTTTCTGTCATTTAGTCAATCAAATATGTGTAGAGTGGTACCTAAGAGTCTTTTTAATTTGCATTTCTCTAATCACTAGTGATTTAGAGCATTTTATATGACTATTGATAGTTTTGATTTCTTCTGAAAACTTCCTGTTCATATCCTTTGACCATTTATCAATTGGGGAATGGCTCTTATTTTTATAAATTGACTCAGTTCTCTATATATTTGAGAAATGAGGCCTTTATCAGAGAAACTTACTACAAAAATTTTTTCACAGTTATGATTACTGTGTATTTCCCTCCATCCTACTTTTCCCATATATCCTTTTCTCTCTCTCCTTTCACCCTGTCCATTCTCAAGTGTTTTGCTTCTGACTACTGCATCCCCCAATCCAACCTCCCTTCTATCAGCCCCACCTTCTCTTATCCCCTTCTTCTTTACTTTCATGTAGAGTAAGACATATTTATATACCCAATTGAGTGTACATTGTGCATTTCTATACCAAAATGAGGGCCAATTCTGATGAGAATAAAGTTCATGCACTGCCCTCACCGACATTCCCCAACTTCTCCTTTCTCCTCTACTGTAAAAGCTCTTTTGTGCCTCTTTCATGTAAGATAATTTATCCCATTTTACCTCTCCCTTTCAGCTTTTCCCAGTGCATTCCTCTTTTCCATCCCTTAATTTTATTTTTTTAGATAATTATCCTATGGTATTCAATTCACGTATGTGCCTTCTGTCTATGTACACTCCTTCTAACTGCCCTAAAAATGAAAAAGTTCTTAAAGGTTACAAATACTGTCCTCCCATATAAGAATGTAAACTGTTTAACCTTGTTGAATCCCTTGTGATTTCTCTTTCCTGTTTACCTTTTTTTTTGCTTCTCTTGAGTCTTGTGTTTGAATATCAAATTTTCTATTTAGCGCTGGTCTTTTCATCCGCAATGCTTGAAAATCCTCTATTTCGTTGAATCTATATTTTCCCCTGAAGATGATACTCAGTTTTGCTGGGTAGGTGATTCTTGGTTGTAATACTAGTTCCTTTGCCTTCCGGAATATCATATTCCAAGCCCTCCAAACCTTTAATGTTGAAACTGCTAAATCTTGTGTTATCCTGACTCTGACTCCTTCATATTTTAATTGTTTCTTTCTGGCTGCTTGCCATTTTTTCTTCTTGACCTGGGAGCTCAGTAAGGTGGTTATAGTGTTCCTGGGAGTTTTTGTTTTGGGATTTTTTCAGGAGGTGATGGGTAGGTCTTTCAATTTCTATTTTTGCCCTTTGGTTCTAGAATATCAAGGCACTTTTCCTTGATAATTTCTTGAAATATGATGTCTAGGGTCTTTGTTTGATCATAGCTTTCAGGTGGTCCAAAAATTCTTAAATTATCTCTCCTGGATCTATTTTCCAAGTCATTTGTTTTTCCAAGGAGATATTTCATGTTTTCTTCTATTTTTTCATTCTTTGGATTTTGTTTCCTGATGTCTCATAGAGTCATGAACTACCACTTGCCAAATTCTAATTTTTAAGGAATTATTTTCTTCAGTGAGCTTGTATACCTTTTTTTCCATTTGGCCAATTCTACTTTTTAAGGCGTTATTTTCTTCAGCATTTTTTGTGCCTCCTTTACCAAGATGACTCTTTTTTCATTATTTTCTTGTATTACTCTCATTTCTTTTCCCAATTTTTCCTGTACCTGTCATATTTGATTTTTTTAAATCCTTTTGGAGTGCTTATAGCAGTTCTTTTTGGGTGTGAGACCAATTCATATTTTTCTTTGAGGCTTTGGATGTATCAGTTTTCACTTTGTTGTCTTCTGAGTTTGTGTTTTGATCTTCCCTGTTACCATAGTAAGTTTCTTCGTTCAGGAATTTTTTTAGTTTGTTTCTTGACTTTTAACTTTGTGTTGAAGTTGGGCTCTGCTCTCAGGGTGAAGAAGGCCCTGTCCTAAGTTTTAGGTTTTTTGTGCCACTGTTTCAGAGCTAATTCTGGGAGTCTGTAAGTTTTCAGTTCTTCTATGGTGGTGTAATCTAATCACTAATCACTAATCACAAATCACTAATCACAAGAGCTGGTTGTTAAATTTTCAGTGTGAGCTTTTGCACCTCAGAAATAGCCAATTGCTACAAGTCAGGGCTTGATTTATTGGTTTGTTGATTGCCTAGACTAAAAGAGTATTGAGAATGCAGATTATACTTAAAAATGTATGGAAACATTTGTCCCCCCAGAGAGCAAATTGTTAAATATTTACCAGTACACCCCTTATTGATCTAGGAAAGTTGCTTAAGCTTAACAGGAGGGCAGTAAGAAGCTCAAGAAATGAAGTCATCACCACACTGGAGGCCTGGGGACTATAGGGTATCAATGATAATAATAATTATTTATTATCATTATTATAATTATAATAATAAGCATTTCTGTAGCGCTTTAAGTTTTGTGATTAGAAGCTTACACAACCCGCTTACGTGGACCCTCATCACTGAGGTGAAGCCACGTGTAAGTTGGTAGAGAATCTAAAAGGACACCTACACAGTACATTGGTAATGAACCTTCCTTCTCAGCTCCTTGGCTCCCAAGTTTATTTTATAATGTCTGGGTTGTTGTGGGTTTTCTTTTTAAATTCACTTGAGGTTATTATTTTCTAGGCTTAATATCTCACCTGCTTTTCAGTGTGAGTTGGCTTGTGAGTACCTCCATAAATTGCAGCCAATAGATTTCTTGGGATCCAGAGGTAAATCACAACCTCTGCAACCCTCCCCCCATACCCCCATTCCTTGTGCTGAAATCTTTGTTCCTCTGTGTCTCTATTTCTTGCTCTCTACCTAAATCCACACATTTCCCCAAAAGTCTATTCATTATAGCAATCATACAAACAGGATTAACAGCCACCATGTTTTCTTTGTAGAAAGCCAGCTGGTGCAATGGATAGAGCACTAGGCCTGGAGTCAGGAAAACCTGATTTCAAATCCAACCTCAAACATGTACTAGTTGTGTGACCCTGGGCAAGTCACTTAACCCTGTTTGCCTCAGTTTCCTCATCTGTAAAATGAGCTGGAGAAGGGAATGGCAAAAAAAAACCCAATAAAAATCAAACTACCTTTCTTCAACTCTCCTCTATGTATTTTTCTAATTTTATTAATTTCTCAATTACATGTAAAAATTTTTAACATTAGCTTCTTAAAATTTTGAATTTTTTCTCTCTGCCTTTTCTCCCCTCCTCTCTCCCTGACAAAGCAAGCAATTTGATTCAATCATGTAAAAATCATTTCCATATTATCCATGTTGCAAAAGAGACACAGACCAAAAATTTTAAAAAATAATAAAAATAATAAAGTTTTAAAAAGTGTGCTTCATTCTGCATTCAGACTTCATCAGTTCTTTCTCTAGAAAGGGATAGCATTGTTTCATCATAAGTGTTTTAGAATTGTATTGGATCATTGTATTGTTGAGAATAGCTAAGTCATTCACAGTCGGTCATTGTACAATATTGCTGTTACTGTGTACAACATTCTCCTGGTTCTTCACCTTGTATCAGTCTGTGTAAGGGTTCCCAGGTTTTTCTGAAAGCATCCTAATGTCATTTCTTATAACACAGTAGTATTCTATCATAATCATGTGCCACAACTTTGCAGCCATTTCCCAACTGATGGACTTCCTTTCGATGTCTTTACCACCACAAAAAGAGCTGTATTTTTGTACATATGCGTCCTTTTTTTTTCTTTGATATCTTTGGGATACAAACCTAGTAGTGATATTCCTGGGTCAAAGGGTATGCACAGTTTTATAGATCTTTAAGCATAGTTCCAAATTGGTCTACAGAATACTTGGATTAGTTCACAATTCTAGCACCAGTGCATTAGTGTCCCAATTTTTCCACACCCCCTCCAACATTTGTCATTTTCCTTTGCTGTCATATTAGCCAATCTGATACCCATGAGGTGGTACCTCAGAGTTGGTTTAATTTGCATTTCTCTAATCAATAGTGATTTAGAACATTTTTATATGACTATAGATAGCTTTGATTTTTTCTTCTGAAAACTTCATGTTCATATCCTTTTACTATTTATCAATTGGGGAATGACTCACAGTCATAAATTTGACTCCCTTCTCTAAATATTTGAGAAATGAGGCTTTATCAAAACCATGCTGTAAAGTTTTTCCCAGGCAGGCAGAGCCATGATAGTGGATTAAAAATAAGGACTTACTCTCAAATTCCCCTCCAAAAAACCTTAAAGTATCACCTAAAATAAATTCTAGAGTGGCACCAACAAAAGGTTGAAGAGAAATAATTTTCCAGCCTAAGACAACTTAAGAGGGTCAGCAGAAAAGTTCTATCTCACCAGGGTGGGAGTAGAGTACAGTATAGCAGAGGTATCACCCAGGCAAGCCAGCAGCAGACTTTGGGGGCTTCCAGTGCTCTCATCCTACAGATGTTAAGGGGGTCAGACAATTGGTCAGAAGGGGATTACATGGGATGCTTTCCTGGCACTGGGTACAGGACCTCCATTGCATTGCCCACATGCAGATACAGGGCACAGTGCCAGAGTGAAGAAAAACACTAGTGCACTATAGCTTGTAGCTGCAGGGGAAGAGGAAACTTGGTCATACTTCTAGGACATAAAAGAGTGCTTGTGGTCACTCAAAGACCAGAACACAGGCCAGGAAAGCAGTGACCGCATCTCTCCTTAGAACATACCAACTTGGAAGAAATGAAAACTTACAGACCCCCAGAACTAGCTCTGAGAACAGCTGCATAAAAAACCCTAAAACTTGGGATAGGGCCCCCACCAACCTAGGAGTAGAGCCCAACTTCAACATAAAGTTAAAAGTCAAGAAATAGGTTAAAAAATGAGCTAACAATGAAAAAAATCTGACCATAGAAAGTTACCATGGTGACAGGAGAGATAAAAACACAAACTTAGAAGACAACAGAGTCAAAACAGCTATATATGCAAAGCCTCAACAACAACAACAACAACAAAAATAGGAATTGGTCTCAGGCCCAAAAAGAATTCCTGGAAGCACTCCAAAGGATTTTAAAAATCATATAAGAGAGGTAGAAAAAAAAAGTTGGGAAAAGAAATTAGAGTGATAGCAGAAAATAATGAAAAAGGAGCCAATGTCTTGGTTAAAAAAAAGGCACAAAAAAAATACTGAAGAAATTAACACCTTAAAAAACGGAATATACCAAATGGCAAAAGAGACACAAAAATCCAATGAAGAGAAATACTCCTTAAAAAAACAGAATTGGCCAAATGGAAAAAAATTAACTGAAGAAAAGCATTCCTTAAAAAGTAGAATTGGAGGTGGCACAGTGGATAGAGCTCCAGCCTTAGGAGTTAAGAGGACCCAAGTTGAAATCTGGCCTTAGACACTTGACACTTACTAGCTGTGTTACCCTGGGCAAGTCACTTAATCCCAATTGCCTAAAAATAAAAAATAAAAATAAAAAAATAAAAGAAAATAATTCCTTAAAAATTAGAATTAAAAATTTGGCAAGTGAAAGCACATGATTCCATGAGACATCAAGAAACAATCAAACAAAATCCAAAGAATGAAAAAACAGAAGACAATGTGAAATTTCTCCTTGGAAAATCAACTGACCTGGAAAACAGATCCAGAAGAGATAATTTAAGAATTGTTCAACTACCTGAAAACCACGATCAAACAAGGACTCTCCACATCATATTTCAAGAAATTATCAAGGAAAAGTGCCCTGATATTCTAGAACCAGAGGGTAAAATAGAAATAGAAAGAATCTACCCATTACCTCCTGAAAAAGATCCCAAAATGAAAACTCCCCAGGGACATTATAGTCAAATTTCAGAGCTCCCAGATAAGGAGAAAATATTGCAAGCATCTAGAAAGACACAACTCAAATATTGTGGAGCCACAGTCAGGATAGTACAAGAGTTAGTAGCTTCTACATTAAAGGATCAAAGGGCTTGGAATGTGATATTCCAGAGTGCAAAGGATCTAGAATTACAATCAAGAATAACCTACCTAGCAAAACTGAGTATAATCCTTCAGGGAAATAAAATAGACATTTAATGAAAAAGAGGATTTTCCAGCATTCCTGATGTAAAAACCAGAGCTGAATAGAAAATTTGACTTTCAAATACAAAACCTAAAAGAAGAACAAAAAGGTAAACAGGAAAGAGACATCAGAAAGGATTCAATAAGGTTAAACTGTTTACATTTATACATGGGAAGATGATACTTTTAACTCCTAAGAACTTCATTATTAGGGCAGTTAAAAGGAGTGTATTTACATAGACAGAGGGCACAAGTATAAGTTGACTAAAGAAAGAGGGATGCACTGGGAGAAGAGGGGAGGGAGAGGTAAAATGGGGTGTCACATAAAAGAGGTTGGAAAGGAAGAGATTTTACTGTGGAGGGGGAGATGGTGAGGTGGCAAGCAACATCTGAACTTTACTCTCATCAGAAATGACTCAAAAAGGGAATAACATACACACTCAGTTGGGTATAAAAATCTCTCTTACCCTACATGAAAGTAGAGGGGAAGGGCATAAGAGGACATGGGGCTGATTGAAGGGAGGGTGGATTGGGGGAGGCAGTGGTCAGAAGCAAAACATTTTTGGCTAGAGACAGAATGAAAGGAGAGAGGGAGAAGGCTAAATGGAGGGGGAAAAATGGATGGAGGGAAATACATACATTAACTGTGAATGTGAATGGGATAAACTCACCCATTAAACAGAAATGGATACCAGAATGGACTGAAAACCAGAATCCTACAATATGTTGTTTACAAGAAAAACACTTGAAACAAAGAGACACACCCAGAGTAAAGGCAAGGGGCTAAAACATAATCCATTATGCTTCAGCTTTTAAAAGAAAAAAAGGGAGAAAGAAAAAAGCAGGGGTAGTAATCATGATCTCAGAAAAAGCAAAAGCAAAAATGGATCTAATTAAAAGATGTAAGCAGGAAAACTAGATTTTGCTAAAAGGTACCATAGACAATGAAGTAATATCAATACTAAACATATATGCATCAAGTGGCACAGCATTCAAATTCTTAAAAGCAAAGTTAAATGAGTTACAGGAAGAAGTAGATATTGGAGATAAAGCTAACCAAAAAATAAACAAGAAAGAAATTAAGGAGATGAACAATTTTTTAGAAAAATTAGACATGATAGATGGAGAAAATTGAGTGGGAATAGAAAGAAATATACCTTTTTCTCAGTGGTACATGTCACCTACACAAAAATTGACCCTATGTTGGGATATAAAAACCTCACACCCAAATGCAGGAAAGCATTAATATTAAATGCATCCTTTTCAGATCATAATGCAATAAAAATTACATTGAATAAAGAGCCATGAAAACATGGATTAAAAGTGAATTGGAAGCTAAATAATCCAAATCTAAAGAATGAGTGGATCAAAGAATGAACCATAAAAATAATCAATAATTTCATCAAAGAGAATGCCAACATATCAAAATTTATGAGATGCAGTCAAAGAAGTACTTAGGGGGAAATTTCTATCTCTGATTGCTTAAATTAATAAAATAGAGAAAAAGCAGATCAACAAATTGGGCATGCAACTAAAAAATCTAGAAAAAGAACACATCAAAAATCCCCAATTAAATATCAAATTGAAAATCCTGAAAATGAAAGGATAGGTTAATATAATAGAAAGTATAAGAAAACCATTAAACTAATAAATAAAACTAGGAGTTGTTTTTATGAAAAACCAATAAAATAGATAAACCATTGGTTAATTTGACTTAAAAAAAAAAGAAAGGAGAAAACCAAATGACCAGCATCAAAAACGAAAAAGGTGAATTTACTACCAATGAAGAAGAAATTAAAGCAATTATTAGGAACTATTTTGCCCAATTCTATACCAATAAATCTAACAATTTAAGTGAAATGGGTATGTAAAAATATAAATTGCCCAAATTAACAGAAGAATAAAGAGAATACTTAAATAACTCTATCTTAGAAAAAGAAATTGAACAAGCCATAAATGACTACCTTAACAAAAAATCCCCAGGACCAGATGGATTCACAAGTGAATTCTACCAAACATTTAAAGAATAATTAATTCCAATACTACATAAACCATTTGAAAAATAGGCAAAGAAGGGGTCCTACCATATTCCTTTTACAACTTAAATATGGTCCTGATCCCTAAAGCAGGAAGAGCAAAAACAGAGAAAGAAAACTATAGACCAATTTCCCTAATGATACTGATGCAAAAATTTTTTAAACTGAAATACTAGCAAAGAGATTACAGCAATATATGACCAGGATTATACACTGTGACCAGGTAGGATTTATATCAGGAACGCAGGGCTCATTCAATATTAAGAAAACTATCAGCATAATTGACCATGTCAATAAAACCAACAGAAAACATATGACTATCTTAACAGATGCAGAAAAAGCTCTCAATATAATACAATACTCATTCCCATTAAAACATCAGAAAGCATAGGGAAAAAAATGGAGCTTTCTTTAAAACTGTAAGTAGTATCTATCTAAAACCATCAGCAAGCATTATCTGTAATCAGAATAAGCCAGAAGCCTTCTCAATAAGATCAAGGGTGAATTAAGGATATTCATTATCACCACTATTATTCAATATTATGCTAGAAATGCTAGCTACAGTAATAAGAGAAAAAAATGTTCTAAATCACCAATGATTAGAGAAATGCAAATTAAAATAATTCTTAGGTACCACCTCACACTCAGATTGGCTAACACAACAGGAAAGAAAAATGACAAATGTTGGAGAAGATTGGATTACTAATGGATTGGTTGACAGAGTTGTGAACTGATCCAACCATTCTGGAGAGCAACTTGGATCTATGCCCAAAGGGCTATCAAACTATGCATACCTTTTGACCCAGCAATACTACTATTAGGCCCACATCCCAAAGAGATTTAAAGAGAAAAAAGGAAAATGACCTATATGTAAAAAAAAAATACTTTATAGCTGCTTTTTTGTGGTGGCAAGGAATTGGACATTTAGAGGATGCCCACCAAATGGGGAATGGCATATGATTGGAATGGAATACTATTGTGCTATAGGAAATGATGAGCAGGATGCTCTCAGAAAAACCTGGAAAGATTTACATGAACTGATATAAGTTGAAGTGAGCAGAACCAGGAGAACACTGTACACAGTAACAGCAATATTGTACAATGACCAACTGTGAGTGACTTAGCTATTCTCAGAAATACAATGACTCAAGATAATTCCAAAGGACTCATGATGAAAAATGCTGTCCACCTCCCTTTTAAATTTTATTTTTCTTGTTGTTGTTGTTGTTGTTGTTTTGGTCTGTATTCTTTTTTGAAACATGCCAAATATGAAAATACGCTTTGCATGACTGTGTATGTATAATCTGTATCAAATTGTTTACCTTCTCCAGGAAGGGAGAAATGGAAGTAATTTGGAACTCAATTTTTAAAAAAAGAATGTTAAAAAAATTTTTTATATCTAATTGGAAAAAATAAAATACAAAAATTTTCACATTTAAAAAAGAAACTTTGGCATTCAAGGGACTCACAAATTAGCTGACTGATAGAAAGCTAACCCACACAAAGTAACTGAGAGACTGGACAATTTGTCTGTTTAAAAATAGCCCCAGAATGGCTGAACAAGTTATAGTATATGAATGTAATGGAATACTATTGTGCAATAAGAAATGATGAGCAGGCAGACTTCAGAAAAACCTGGAAAGACTTGTGCAAATTGATGCTGAGTGAAAAGAGCAGAACCAGGAAAACATTGTACACAGTATCAGCAACATTGTGTGATGATCAACTATGAATGACTCAGCTCTTCTCAGCAACACAATGATTCAAGACAAGTACAAAGGACTCATGAAGGAAAATGCTAACCACATTCAGATAAAGAACTGATGGACTCTGAATGCAGATCAGAGCATAATTTTTCACTTTATTTTTCTCATTTTTTTTCTTCTTTTGATATGTTTCTTCTTTTACAGCTGTGACTGATACGGAAATATGTTTTACATAATTGCATATATATAACCTATATCAAATTGCCTACCATTTTAGGAATAGGGGAGGGGAGATGGGAGGGAGAAAATTTGGAACTCAAAATCTTGTAAAAATGAATACAAGAATGGAGGAGACTCTATCAAGAGTATTCACCTCAACCACTAAAGGAGATTTAGTTGCACTTTATAATGAGCAGATGGAGAGAACTGATGGACATTCACCCAGGAAAAAGTTAAGAAAAAAAAACTGTTCACCATCTGTAAGACTTTCTGACCCAGATATGGGCACTGAAAGTAATACATGCAGTGAAGGAAACTGTGTATTATTAGAAGGCAGGAGAATTGAAGCCAGAGGCAACTTCTTTCCTGCTTAAAACTTCTGCCAAGACTCATGGGTACAGATTCAACCCACAAAGCTCGAAAATATTGATAGCCAGCCGGCATGGTTTTCGGCCCAGGTGCAGACACACAAAGTTATAATTATCCTGATGGTCAGGCCATAGCATTACCTTGGGTATAGGAACTGAAAGATCAGTCAGTGACGAGAGAACTAGCCTATTAGATCAGTCACTGGGGCAGCTAGGTGGCCCAGTGGATAGAGCACTGGCCCTGGAGTCAGGAGGCCCTGAGTTCAAATCCGGCCTCAGACACATAACACTTACTAGCTGTGTGACTCTGGGCAAGTCACTTAACCCCAATTGCCTCACATAAAAAAGAACAAAAACAAAAACAAAAGACCAGTTACTAGGCTGAGTTGGGATATTACAAGTAAACCTGAAAATATAGTTACAAATGTCCAGGCAATAATGCTAGAGATTGCCCATGTGAAATGTGGCTTACATGTAACTGCATATATTTACTGCTGTACATGTGAATTACATGTTTGAGTATGCTCATTTTTATTTTTCTCTTATGTTCATTTGACTGCTTTGTGTTATGTTCGTGCTATAGCAATGTCTGTTAATTGTTGTACATACATACTGGCTTATAGTTAAGTTGTACTTTGTAGGCCCACTGATATGGGTATTATTGCAGCTAGTTGGCTTTGCTTTTTTTTAGCCATGCTTATTGCTTTTAATTGATTGTTTAATTAATTGATCCATATATTATGGATATAAATGTACTTTCGAAATGTGCAGATGTTATGTCCTATGTGTGATTAGGGATGGTGTTGCTGGAGCATCCTCTCAAGCAATGCTCTGTCAAGTGCCATGTCTACTGCATAAACTGTTAATGTGCATTTGTTTTATTTTAGTTTCAGTAGTACTGAGGGTTGGCTACCAGAGAAGCCAGGAAAAGCACCCTTATTATTTTACTGCACTGATGTTTGTGCTTATACCGTATACTTACAGGTGTTGGACCTGCCCCAGCTGATCTTTGAAAAGGATTACAAAGAGTTTCAGCCCAGGAGAGGAATATAACCCCTGTCCCAAAGCCCATTGTTATGGGACTCTCTCTCCTCATTGGAGATGAATGCCCTGCCCTGAGTAAGGGGTATGGAGGAGTTGGTGAGAGTGCAGGAGCTCCAGCCTTCTTCATTTTTTCTTCTTTATATTATTCTTCAAGCTACAAGTCACTTCAGGAACTTCTGGCTTCCAGCTTTGAGAGGGAATTTAGCAGAGGCCAATCTCACTTCAAGTTGCTGAAGGGAAAAAAAAGCTATGGAAAAACTTGAGAGGAGGTGGCAATCTCAATTGTGTCCCTTTCCCCAGCTTGCTACTCTAGAGACTATGGGAAGTTTCCCCTCAGGTGAGATTCATTTCTCTCTCTGTCTCTGTCTGTCTTTGTCTCTCTGTCTCTGTCTCTGTCTCTCTGTCTCATTATCTCACTTCCAATGGGAAACATCCTTCACTCTGATATGTATTCTCTTATGTATACCTTCACTGATTTCTGTTCTGCCATTATTTGGATACGTGGGTTTCTTGACTATTCACTACGTGTATTCATTGTGGAACTGGTATTTTGATGGGAAAGGGGTCAAACTTTGAATATAAAGCTTGGATGTCTTCCTTTCCTCCCAATAATAATGACCCAAAAGTCAGAAGTTAAATTGAACCCTTTCATATACCTACACAAACAGTACTTAAGGGAATAGACATATAATTCTAATCCAGTACCCTCTTTTTCTAAGGAGAGCAGAGTGGCCTCTGGCCTCAACTTCCTACCTTCCTGACAGGGATTAAAGTCTCCCTTGGAAAGGTCAGAGAAGAGACTAGAGATGTCTGTCCTGCCTCCCTTCACGTCACACCTGACACAGCCCTTGCAACTCATGAGGCCTTGTCATATGCAGGCTTGTCCACCCTTAGAGTCATCTTTACACTTAAAACCTCTTACCTCCAGAATTAAATATAAACTACTATTTAGCATTTAAAGCTCTTCATAAGCTGGTTCTTTTCTACCTTTACAATCTTACCCTTTACTCCTCAATCCAAGCACTTTTATGATCCGGCTACTCTGGAATACTTGCAGTTCCTTGAAAACAATGCTCCATCTCCTTTCTCTGTGACTTCCCACCAGCTGTCCTCTATGCCTGGGATTCTCTGCCCCCCTCACCTCCCTCTTTGTTTTCTTAGCTTTCTTCAAGATTCAGTTCAGATTCCACCTTCTGTATGAGGCCTTTCTCAGCCCCCTTAGCTGCTTAGCTGCTAGGCGCAGGGGTGGGGAATCCACAGCCTTGAGGCCACACGTGAATGGATTTAGTCAAAGGGCCACACTTGAGGACCTAGAAGGCCACATGTGGCCTCGAGGCTGCACGTTCCCCACCCATTAGAGACTTCACTTTCTAGATCACCTTAAATCTATCTACTCTGTGTATTATCTTGCATGTACCTAATTATTTATTTACTCTCTCCCCCATTAGAATGAGCAGATTTGCTTCTGGATGGCTGGAACTGGGGTTTTTTGCTTTTCTTTGTAACCTCAGCTCTTAGCACATTAATAAATAACTGTTGCCTTAGAATTTAAGTAAAATCTCCTCATTCCAAAGATTTTGGGTCTCCACACTAATCAGCACGTGTCAGAGGCTCCCAACCTTTCTCTGCCCTTCTGGTGCCCGGACAGTGGCCAGGTCCTACCGGTCAGACTCCTTTTCAGACAGTCGATTAGGATTTATTACATATCTACTATGAGCCAGGCACCGTGCTTCTATTTATTCTTACAACGTCTCTTAGGGTACGCATGCTTGAACCCACCTATCATTTCTATAAGGATCAGGAAATGCTTGACTGATGTTGGTAAGTCATATCTGACTCAAAGTCCATGGGGTTTTCTTGGCAAAGATGCTGGAGTGGTTTGCCATTTCCTTCTCCATTGTGTCCTCATTTTATAGATGACAAAATGAGACAAACAGGGGTTAAGTGACTTACCTGGGGTCACACAGCTAGTAAGTGTCTGACGCTGGATTTGAACTCAGATCTTCCTGACTCCAGGCCTAGTACTCTATCCACTGCACCACCTGTTAGTTTTCCTAATATTTAACCAGCCCCTACATTCTTGGTGTAAATCCCACCTGGTCATAGTGTATGATTCTTATAATAGATTGCTGTAATCTTTTAGCTAGTATTTTATTTAAAAATCTTGCATCAATACTCTTCAGGGAAATTGGTCTATATATTTTTTCTCTGTTTTTGTTCTTCCTGGTTTAGGTATCAGTACTATATTTGTGTCATAAAAGGAATTTGGTAGTTCTCCTTCTTTGCCTACTTTTCCAAATAGTTTATATAGTATTGGGATTAATTGTTCTTTAAATGTTTGGTAGAATTCACTTGTGAATACATCTGGTCCTGGGGATATTTTCTTAGGAAGTTCATTGATGGTTTGTTCAATTTCTTTTTCTAAGATTGGGTTAAGTATTTTATTTCTTCTTCTGTTAATCTGGGTAATTTATATTTTTGTAGATATTCATCTATTTTGTTTAGATTGTCAAATTTATTGGAATATAATTGGGTAAAAGAGTTCTTAACAATTATCTTAATTTCCTCTTCTTTGGTGGTGAATTCATCCCTTTTGTTTTTGATACTAGTAATTTGGTTTTCTTCTTTTTTTTAATCAAATTTACCAATGGTTCATTCATTTTTTTTCATAAAACCAGCTCCTAGTTTTATTTGTTAGTTCAATGGTTTTCTTACTTTCAATTTTAATAATCTCTCCTTTCATTTTCAGTATTTCCAATTTGGTGTTTAATTGAGGATTTTAATTAGTTATTTTTCTAATTTTTTAAATTGTATTCCCAATTCATTGATTTGCTTTTTTTCTATTTTATTGATGTAAGCAATTAGGGATATAAATTTTCCCCAAAGTATTGCTTTGCTGCATCCCATAAATTTTGGAATGTTGCTTAATTGTTGTCATTTTTTAATGAAATTATTGTTTCTATGATTTGTTCTTTGACCTACTTTTTTAGGATTATATTAATTTCCAGTTAATTTTTAATCTCTCTTTCCATTGCCCATTATTGGATATAATTTTTATTGCATTATGATCTGAAAAGGATGCATTTACTATTTCTACTTTTCTGCATTTGGTTGTGAGGTTTTCATGTCTTAATACATGGTCAATTTTTGTTTTGGTGCCATGTACTGCTGAGAAAAAGATATGTTCCTTTCTATTCCCATTCAATTTTCTCCAGAGATCTATCATATCTAACTTTTCTAGAATCTTATTCACCTCCTTAACTTCTTTCTTTGTTTTGTTTTGTTTTTTGCTTTTAGGCAATTGGGGTTAAGTGACTTGCCCAGGGTCATACAGCTAGTAAGTGTCAAGTGTTTGGTCTGAGGTCGGATTTGAACTCAGATACTCCTGACTTCAGGGTTGGTGCTCTATCCACTGCACTATCTAGCTTCTCCCTTAACTTCTTTCTTATTTATTTTTTGGTTAGATGTATCTAGCTCTCAGAGGGGAAAGTTGAAGGCCCCCACTAGTCTAGTTTTATTGAATATTTCCTGTTATAATTTATCCAACTTCTTCAAATATTAGGTGCTATACCATTTGGTGCATATGTGTATCATATTGATATGACTTCATTGTCTATGGTACCTTTCATCAAGATATAGTTTCCTTCTTTATCCCTTTTAGTTAGATCATTTTTGTTTTTGCTTTGTCTGAGATCATGATTGCCACCCCTGCTTTCTTTGCTTTAGCTGAAGCAGAATAGATTCTGCTCCAGTGCCTTACCTTTACCCTAGGTGTATCTCTCTGCTTCAGATGTATTTCTTAGAAACAACATGCTCAGGATTCTGGTTTTTAATTCATTCTGCTACCCACTTCCATTTAATGGGTGAGTTCATCCCATTCACACTGACATTTATAATAACTGTGTATTTCCCTCCATGCTATTTTTCCCTGGTTTATTCCCCTCTCTCTCTTACCCCCACCCTTTCCCTCCTCACAAGTGTTTTACTTCTGATCACTGCCTTCTCCAATCTACCCTCCTTTTTATCAGTCTCCTCTCCCCCTTCTATGATCCCTGTCCCTTTTTACTTCCTTACAGGGTAAGATAGAATTCTATATCCAACTCAGTGTGTGCACTATTCCCTCTTTAAGACAATTTTGATGAGAGTAAGGTTTAAGCTTTGCCCACCACTAGCTCTTTCATGCCTCTTTTGTGTGAGATAGTTTACCCCACTCAATCTCTCCTCTCCTTCTTCCACTGCAATTTTCTTTCTCATTCCTTTATTTTATTTTTTGGGGGGCTATCATCCCATCAAAGTCACCTTATATCCACATGCTTTGTCTATATATTCTCCTTCTAATTGCTCTAATAGTAATAAAGTTCTTAAGAGTTCTTGCCATACAAAAACATAAACAGTTTAACCTCATTGAATTTCTTATATCTTCTCTTGTTTCTTTTTTACTTTTTTATGTTTCTCTTGAGTCTTGTATTTGGAGGTCAGAATTTTTTATTTGACTTTGGTCTTTTAATTAGAAATCTTTGAAAGCTTTCTATTTTGTTACATGTCCAATATTCAGTTTTGCTGGGTAGGTGATTCTTGGTTGTAATCTTAACTCCTTGGCCTTTTGGTATATCATATTCCAAGCCCTCCAGTTCTTTAACGTGGAAGCTGTCAAATCCTGTGTAATCTCGACTGTGGCTCCATGATATTTGAATGGTTTCTTTTTGGCTGCTTGTAGTCCTTTCTACTTGATCTGTGAACTCTGGAATTTGTCTATGATGTTCCTGGGAGTTTTCATTTTGGGATCTCTTTCAGATGGTAATTGATGGATTTTTCCAATGTCTATTTTGCCCTCTGGTCCTAAAATATGATGGCAGTTTTCTTTGATAATTTCTTTTTTTTTTTTAACATATACTTTGTTGTTGTTGTTGTTTGTTTGTTTGTTTTTATTTAAAATAATTTATTTTGAATTATCAACAATCACTTCCATAAGCTTTTGAATTTTAATTTTTTCTCCCCCTCCTTTCCCACCTCCCTCCCCAAGATGGTGTACAATCTGATATAGGCTATACATATACATTCCTATTAAACATATTTTCACATTGGTGATGTTGTAAGTAAGAATTAGAACTAATAGGAGGAACCACCAGAAAGAGGAAACAAAACACAATAGAAGAAAAAAATAGCAAATAGTATGCCTCGATCTGCATTCAAACTCCATAGTTCTTTCTTTGCATGTGGATAGCATTTTCCATCATGAGGCTTGTGGAGATGTCTTTAGATCCTGGTATTGCTAAGAAGGGTCAAGTCTATCAATATTAGTCATTTCACAATGTGGCTGTTGCTGTGTACAACATTCTCCTGGTCCTGCTCACTTCACTCATACTAGTTTCAGACCATACAAGTCTTTCCGGGTTTTTCTAAAGTTAGCCTGCTTATCATTTCTTATAGCACAATATTATTCCATTACATTCATATACCACAACTTGTTCAGCCATTCCTCAATTGATGGGCATCCTCTCAATTTCCAATTCTTTGCCATTACAAAAAGAGTTGCTATAAATATTTTTGTGCTTGCAGGTCCTTTTCCCATTTGTATGATATCTTTGATAATTTCTTGAAAGATGTTGTCCAGACTTTTTTTATCATAACTTTCAGGTAACTTAATAATTCTTATATTATCTCTCTTGGATCTATTTTCTAGGTCAGTTGTTTTTCCAATGAGAAATTTCACATTTTCTTCTATTTTTTTCTTACTTTTTGATTTTGTTTTATCGTATCTTGATGTCTCATAGAGTCATTAGCTTCAACTTGCTCATTCTAATTTTTAAGGAACTATTTTCTTCAGTGAGCTTTTGTACTTTCTTATCCATTTGGTGAATTTTATTTTTTTAGGGAGTTACTTATTTTCCTCAGTAAATTTTTTATCTTTCCCACGCCACTGACTCTTTTTTTCATGATTCTCTTGTTTTACTTTCATTTCTTTTCACAATTTTTCTTCTACTGCTCTAATCTGTTTTTTAAAATCCTTTTTAAGCTATTCAAGTAATTCTTTTTGGGCCTGAGACCAAATTACATTTTTTCATTGAGGCTCCACATTTAGTCATTTTGACACCAATGTCCTCTTCTAAGTTTATGCTTTGATCCTCCCTGTCACCATAGTAACTTTCTATAGTCAAGTTCCTTTTCATATGTTTTTTGCTCATTTTTCTGCCTTTTTTGGTGACTTAGTGTTTTTATGTGAGAGTTGGGATCTGGTCCTGCATTGTCCCAAGCTGCTAGGACTGGGGCTCAGGGTTTTATTGCTGGTTTTCACTGGGCTTCAGGGCTTAGTTGTTTGTTTTCACTAGAGGGCAGGCTACCCTTCTGGCTTGTATTGGGCAGGTGGGCCCTCCCTGCTGGCCTCCCCTGGGTATGGGGTTTAGCTGCTGGCCTGCCCCAAGGGTGGAGCCTTGCTGCTGGATTGCTGTGGAAACAAGGCCTCTCTGCTGGCAGGCCCTGAAGGAGAAATCTTGTTGCTGATCTACTCCAGGGATGGGACCCTGCTGTTACAGGGTTGCTATGGAAACAGATTCTCTACTGACCGGCTCCATAGGGGGTATCTTGCTATTGGTTCACTACTGGTCAGCAATAGGGTCAAGGCCTCACTGGTGCCTTGTCCTTGGGGGTAGAGTCACTGCGGTGGGGCCTTGCTGTGCTGCACAGACTGCTCATTTGCCTAAGAGGCTGCTGGTTTACAGGAGGGCAGGTGGATTGCCCCAGCCTTGCAGCCTTACTGTAGGCCCCCTACTGTGAGGCTGGCTGGCTGCTGCTGCTTCTACTCTTGGACCTCAATCCCCTCCCACCCCAATAATGAAAAAGACCTTTTCCTGCCATACTGGTAAGCTGCTTCCCTGCTCCTCGATCAATTCTGAGGCAGTTTACTAGGTTGGAAAGGAATTTGGGGGGGACTTCAGAGGTTCCTTCCTCACTCTGACGTCTTGTCACTGGACGTGAGCATTGCTCTCATTTCTTTTCCCAATTTTCCCCCTACCACTTTTGATTTTTAAAATCAGCTTTTTTTTTTTGCTCTTGTAAAAAAAAAATTGCTTTCCTTAGCTTTTTCTCAGAATTCTTGTTGGGCTTTTGTCCAATCTATACTTTTATTTGAGACTTTGCTTGTAGATGTTCTTAAGTTGTTATCTTGAGTTTGTGTCCTTAAGCTTCTCTATCACCATACTAGCTTTCTTTTATGTTGTTATCTGCTCCTTTTCCAGCCCATTTCTTGACATTAACTAGGTTAGAGTTGGGCTATGCTCACTTTGGGGGGTGAGGTGGAGAGAAGGAAGAGAAATCACCATCCCAAACTTCAGGATTTTTTGCCTTTCTGTTTTCACAGCTAGTTCTGGGGGTCTGTAAGTTTTCAGTGCTTCCAAAGTGGTGTGATCCAGGAAGACATGGGGTCACTGCTTTCCTGGTCTGCATTCCTGTCCTCACCTAGGAAGGGCCCCTGCTCTTTTGCAACCTCCAGTGCTCCTAGTACTCCTAGTACTCCTCTCTGCCCTGGAACTGTGATCTGGAACTGGGTAATGGGCAATGGAGTTGCTAAATGCTGACCAGTCTCATACCTAGTATCTGCACAGGGATCTCCTATAATCTCTTTCTGACCAATTGTCAATCCCCTTACTGCCTAAGGCAGTGAGAGCTCCTGATACTGCTGTTACTGCCACCTTCAAGGCCCACAGGCAGTGTGGTCTCCTTGCTACACTCCCAACCCCCACCCCAGTGTTACAAACCTCTCCTTCTGACCTCCTAAATTGTGTTGAGCTGGGAAAATGTCTTATCCCAACATTTTGTTGGTTATGCCACTCCAAAATTGGATTTGAGGCATTTTTTAACAGTTGTTTGGAAGGGAATATTAGGAGAGGTCAGCTAGAATGTTCTGTCTACTTCACCATCTTGGTTCCACGTCATAAACTGGACTTGTAATCTCACTTATGGGATTATACCCCAAGGGCTCAAACACAGAAGAAAAGGTCTCATGTAATTAGGACAGAAGCAATTTTGTGGCTAGAGACTAAATGGGTACATTATCAGTGAGAGGATGGTTGAACAAATGTAGAAAACAAATGGAATGGAATATTATTGTGACTCAAGACAATTACAAAGAATTTGGAGATTCTTGGGAAGACCCTGTATGAAGTAATGCAGAATGATGTGAGCAGAACCATGAGAACAATTTACATAATAACCATGACAGTGTGAAGGAAAACAATATTGAAAGATATCAATACCCTGGTTAATGCAGCAACTAAACTCGACTCCAGAAGACAGACAGACAGTAATATCTACAGGTATAGAATGAAGTACATGTTGTCATATAAAGCCAGTGTTTTGGTTTGTTTTATTTAACTACTTTTTTTCAAAGGGAGGATTTGATTGGAGCGATGGGTTCCATGGGAAATAACAGTGAGTTATTTTTATCACATCAATAAAAGATTTATTTGAAAAAATTTAAAGTGAGAGAATGTCTTAGTTACCAACAAGAAAGAGAATCCTGGGCTAAATGCTGAAACAAAGAGGAGGAGAAAGGGTTTAGTGTCAGGCCAGGCAGGAGTTTGCCCACCTGGCTCATGGGTTTTCCTCTTTTAACAAATATTTATTTTATTAAGTTCCTATTATGTGCAAGTTATTCTGCTAGATACTGAGGATCTAAAAACAAAGGTAACGTGACTATTTCCCTCAAGAAGTGAAGAAATGAGAAAAAAAGAAATGAGAAATCATTCTCATGGAAGATTTAGGTTTAAAGCTACAGATCAAAAAGAAAATACTGCAAGCAGCCAGAAAGAAACAATTTAAATATCATGGAACCACAGTCAGGATTACACAGGACCTTGCAGAGTCTACATTAAAAGATCATGGGACATGGAATACGATATTCTTTAAGGCAAAAGAACTTGGATTACAACCAAGGATAAACTACCCAGCGAAACTGAGCATGATCTTTCAGCGGAGGAGATGGAGATTCAATGAAATAGGGAACTTCCAAATCTTCCTGATAAAAAGACCAGAGCTCAACGGAAAATTTGATCTTCAAATACAAGACTCAAGAAAGACATAAAAAGGTAAATGGGACAGAAAAAAATGTTATTAATAAGGGCAAACTGTTTACATTCCAACAAGGGAAGACACTTGTAACTCTTGAGAACTGTATTGTTATTACACCATTTTAAAGGGGTATACATAGAGGGGATGAGTGTAAGTTAACTTTGATGTAATGATAAAAAAACTAATCAAGTGGGTTCAATGGATCTAAGTAAGTGGATTAATCTGATCTAACTAAGGGAATGGTAATGGGAGAAAAGGAAAGAAGGAGGCAAACAAGGGTAGATTACTTACAGAAAAAGGCACAAAAACCTATTACAGTAGAGGGAAAGAAGGGAGGGAGATGAGCATTGTTTGAACCTTACTCTCATCGAATTTGGGTGAAGAAGAGAATAACATAATTGGTTAGGTATAGAAATCTAAGTAGCCCTATAGGCAGTAGGAGGGAAAAGGGGAAAGAAAAGGAAGGGGGGATAGAAGGGAGGGAAGAAGTAGTAAGGATAAAGAAGAAGAAAAGGGAGGGGGCTAATAGAAGGGAGGCAGGACTGAGGGAAAGGTGGTAGCCAAAGGGAGAAAGGAGAAAGAAAAACATCAACAGGGGAAATAGGATGCAGAGAAAGACACAGATAGTAATCATAAGTGAATGTGAATGGGATGAACTCTCCCATAAAACAGAAGTGGATAGCAGAATGGATTAAAAACCATAATCCTACAATATGTTGTTTACAAAAAACACATTTGAAACAAAGGAACACACAGAGTATAAGTAAGGGACTGGAGCAGAATCTATTATGCTTCAGTGGAAATAAAAAAAAGCAGGGGTAGCAATTTTGGTCTCAGACAAAGTAAAAGCAAAAATAGACCTAATTAAAAGAGATAAGGAAGGAAACTACATCTTGCTAAAAAAATACAATAGATACTGAAGCAACATCAATACTAAATATATATGCACCAAGTGGTATAGCATCCAGATTCTTAGAGGAGAAATTCAGGGAGTTACAGGAAGAAACAGACAGCAAAACTATACTAGTGGGGAACCTCAACCTCTCCCTCTCTGAACTAGATAAATCTAACCACAAGTTAAATAAGAAAGAAGTTAAGGAGGTGAATAGAACATTAGAAAAGTTAGACATGGTAGACCTCTGGAGAAAACTGAATGGGGATAGAAAGGAATATACTTTTCCTCGGCGGTACATAGCACATACACAAAAATTGACCATGTGCTGGGGCATAAAAACCTCACAATCCAATGCAGAAAGGCAGAAATATTAAATGCATCCTTTTCAGATCATGATGCAATAAAAAATTATATGTAATAAAGGGCCATGGAAAGACAGACTAAAAAATAATTGAAACTAAATAATCTAATCATAAAAAATGAATGGGCCAAACAATAAATCATAGAAATAACTGATAACTCCATTCAAGAGAATGACAATAATAAGACAACATAACAAAATTTATGGGATGCAGTGAAAGCAGTTCTTAGGGGAAGTTTTATATCTCTAAATTCTTAATTAAATAGAGAATAAAATAGAGAAAGAGGAGATCAACGAATTGGGCATGCAACTAAAAAAACTAGAAAAAGAACAAATTAAAAATCCTCAACTAAACACCAAATTAGAAATACTGAAAAACAAAGGAGAGAATAATAAAAAAAGGATTACTCCCAGGTTATGAACCTGGTATTATCCTTAATGCGAGAAATTAAGCATACTAATGCAATGCAATGCTAATGCTCTGAATTGGTCCAGCCATTCTGGAAAGCAGTTTGGAGCTATGCCCCAATACTAACCAAACTGCATTCCCTTTGACCCTGTGATACCACTACTAGACCTATATCCCAAAGAGATTAAAGAGGGAAAGAACCCATATGGACAAAAATATTTATAGCAACTATTCCTATTCCTATCATAGCAAAGGAAAATGATGGGGGTATACATCAATTGAGGAACAGCTAAACACATTACAGCATATAAATGTAATATTATTGTGCAATAACAAATGAAAAAAGGAACTGTTTTAGAGAAAACTGGGAAAATTTTTATGAACTGATATAGTTACGTGAGCAGAAACAGGAAAACAATTTATATAATAAAAACACTATAAAGACAAACAACTTTGAAAGCCTTAAGAACCATGATTTCAGAAGAACAACAATGAAGCATGTTCTCCATCTCCTGACAGAAAGGTGATGGAAAGATGTAGAAGAAGGTACATGTTTTTTGGACACAGCCAGTGTGGTCATTTGTTTTGTTTGATTATGCATATTTATTAACAAAAATTTTATTTTTCTGTTCTTTTTTAATTGGGGGGTTGGTGAAGAGAAAGGAAGGCTAGAGGTGGCCCCTCAAAAAAAAGAAAAAAATTATCAAACCATTTTTAAAGGCACAGAAGAGAGCAGATATAGAGCGAGCAAGAAACACAGACAAGCAGGAGAGCTTTGAAAGTCACATGTTAAATTTATTATAGATTTTAAAAGAAAAGCAAACTGCATAGCAGCTTCATGTATAATCCTCTTTTTCTGTTTTGTTATGCATTTGGAAATGCTTATTTCATTTGTTTTTGTTGTTGTTGTTGTTAGATTCAGAAAAATAAATTTAAAAAACCAAAAGGAGGCAGAAGTCTGAATGTAAATCGAAGCATGAATCAGGGTGGGGTGGAGGGGTAGTTATTTCCCTCAACAGAAATTGTAAAGTGAGAAGGAGGGGTAGTTCTAAGGAGAAAGATAATGAGTTCAGTTTGGGGCATGTGATTTTTGAGATGCCTATGGTGTATCTAAGTGGAGAGGTCCAGCAGTCAATTGGTAATGAAAGACTAGAGAGCTCAGGAGAGAGAGGAGGACTTAGGAATCATCTTCATAGTGATGACAGTTGAATCCATAGAAACTGAGGAGATCAGGTCTGAGAGAGAAAAGAAAAGAGAGGAGAGGGCTCAGAACAGAGACTTGGGCTACACCCACAAATAAAGAGTGGGACAGGGAGAATGAGTAGTCAAACGGGTGAAAAGAGAACCATGACAAAGCAGTGTCATGACAATCCAGGGAAGAGAGAACGTACCTAAGACGATACAGCAGGAAGGGACTTCAGAGGCCTACTAGGCCAACTGAGGGCCCAAGGAGGCTTAAATGGCTTGCCAGAAGTGACATAAAAGTACCAGAGATGGGATTTGAACCCAAGTCCTCTGACTTCAGAGCCAGAGCGGCTTCCTTCACCTAAATAACACCCCCATTTTAGATGAAGAAACTGAGGCTCCAAGTTAAAATGACTTGCCCAAAGTCACAAAGCTTATAACAAACAGGAGGAGCTCAAACCTAGAACTTCTCAGCCCTGGAACAGCATTCTTGATACTACATCATGCTGATGAAATGCCTTAGGAAGTTGTAAGGGGAGATTTTCCATTTTTTTTGGAATGGAGAGTAAGGAATGGAATGGTCCAGTCCTATTATTTCATTGGTGAAGGGAATTCACCATGAAGAAACTCTACAGATGCAGACTCCCAACTGTATTGTGGTCTTAGAGCCTGGGAGTGCTGACAAGTTAAGGCACTTGCCTAGGTTGTACAGCCAGTATGTGCTCAACTTGGAGGTAAACCCAGGTCTTAACATCAATCTAAACTCTATCCACTATGTAATTCTGCCCCTTAAATCACACCTAAAACTCATCCTTGCTAGCCAATGAAAACAATGCTGTAAAGTCTATTAGATGATTGAGTAGACTGCAGCTAAGGCCTAGTTTGAGTGAGGATCCTGTCTTAATTGTACTGTAGGAAAAGACTAGGTCTTTTAAAATCATGCAAACGTATGCAAAGCAAAAACAATTTTAAATATTCAAAGTTGACTTTGAACAAGAGCTTTGACACTTTAAAACAAAACAGAAACAAAGCTCTGCTGGCATTCTTCTTCCTTGCTAAAGAAAAAATAATCAATCAATCCAAATTCATTAAGCATCTATTACAGGTCAGGCACTGTGCTAACCCACAAGGATTTCTAACCAGCAAATTCGGCATTGGGTTCAGTTACCAGTTACAGTGGGTAAGAAGATCCCTTGGTTAAGAATTATTCCCAGGAAAGGGCCCACCTGTACAAAAATATTTATAGCAGCCCTTCTTATGGTGGCAAAGAATTGGAAATTGAGGGAATGCCCATCAATTGGCAAATGGTTGAACAAGTTGTGGTATATGAATGTAATGGAATACTGTTGCGTTATAAAAATGATGAGCAGGTGGCCTTCAGAAAAACCTGGAAAGACTTATATGAACTGATGCTGAGTGAAATGAACAGAACCAGGAGAATGTTGTACACAGTAATAGCAGCATTGTGCAATAATCAACTATGATAGACTTAGCTCTTCTCAGCAATACAGTGACCCAAGACAATTCCAAAAGACTCCATGATGGAAAATGCTATCCACATCCAGAGAAAGAACTACAGTCTGAATACAGATCAAAGCATACTATTTTCACTTTTTTTGTTTTTTTTTTTCTTTCCTGTGGTTTTTCTCTTTTGTTCTGATTCTTTTTTCACAACATGACTAATGTGGAAATATGTTTGATTGTACATGTATAACCTATATCAGATTGCTTGCTGTCTTGGAGGTGGGGGAGGGAAAGGAGAAAAATTTGGAACTCAAAAACTTCTAAAAATGAATGTTCAAAACTAACTTTACATAAAAAGATAAAACATCTTTAGATATCTAAAATGGGTGGGAAAAGAATTATTCTCAAGGCAGGATCCCCAGTGTCAGCTCAAAAACTAAAGACACTGAATCTAGTTCCAGGCACAGTGAAGTTTTATTTTTATGCCTTATAACACTGAATAATCAAGATAAAGATGCTGGGAATTGGTTTCAGGTTGCAGTTAATTGACACCAGTAGGATGAGGGGAGGGGATCACTTTAGCGGTCCTGTGATCACTCCTCTTAGCCATTTCCTAACTTTTCTCTTTCCATAAGACAAAACATAATAAAGCAAAAGTTAAAGTACATTTTTCTAGTCTTATCTGGATCATGCCCAATCTTGAAAGCACATACACAACCCCATACAGAAAAATACAACTCTAGCACTCACATCTAGGAACATAATACCTTAAAAGAGGACATTTCCACTGGGGCAGGACCACTGTCAAGACTTCCTCCAAACCCAGGGAACTGGCAGTTGGGACAGGCCCAGCCTTAGCTACAGTGGCAGTGTTTTGGGTTTTTTTTATTATTATTGCAGACCTTTGTGGGTGCACATCTCAGGTGTGGAAGCCTACTTCAGGAGAAGCAAACTGGCACAGTATCTATGGAAACAGAACTTGCCTGGGCCACACATTGTGCCATCCTTCACTTCACCCACATCAGCCAGACCCGTGCCCAGATCATTAGTACCCCAGCATGTGGCTCCATTCACATACATTTGTAGTGAAATCGAGTGCTTTCGAAGAGGGGGAAAAGTTTTCACATTCTCACACTGAACTCTTCCGTATAAAACAGCCAACGGTGTCACATTTTACACGTGCAGAATCTCAGATACCACAGTGGCCAAACCGGTCACCTTGGCTGTTCACTTGGTAGCAGCCCAACAGCCCACTCTTTGACCCATGGCCAAAAACCTTTTCACAGTGGGCATCGTGGTTGTTGCATTGACGTGGATAGCACTAACCTGCTTCTCTGCACGGCGCTCCAGGTAGACATCTTCTGTGCGCTCTTGGGAGGTTCCACTGCACCAGTCAGGAAGGTCACATTCATCTGCTGCCTCTCGGCAGAACCTCCTCGATGATACAATCTTGCAGTTTTTGCACCAAGATCCAAAAGCACACAATGCGTCCAAACTTAACATGCAGTCGGCTGGACGACAGGGATCTTTTTCACAGAGCTTCAGGGAGCCACAGTCACTCCCCTCAATACCTGCCACCACTTGGTTCCCACCGTTTCGCCAGGGCGGGTGTTTGTGAGATTGGAAGAGTACTCAAACAAGATCCTGTTGCAGAGACAGTGGAATAAAAATCGGTGCAACTGCAGTTGCTGAATTCAGCTGCCTGGGAGCAGGAATTCTGCATGATTTAGTTGGTTTGCCCACAGATGCAAAATTCACTATCATGCTGCATACCAAAAATTTGGCCCAGCCCTTGAGCCACATTATGAGCAGAAAAAGGCAAGCTATTGCCAAAGAAAACACTAACTCTGGACCCCAGTGGAGGTGAACATATTCCTTCTAGGTAGGAAAGCCCAAGAACTTCAGGGAAGGAATGATTTATGAAAAGTTGAGCAGAGTCATGCTTCAAACGGGGTAAAGGGTCATGTTGTTTCTGCTTGCTGTAATCTTCCAGTAGCTGCTCTATGCTGTTGGTGCTAAGGAATTGTCCTTGGTTCCAGATCTCAATCCCAATCAAAAAAATGCAAATACCTACTGTCTAAAAATCGAATCCACTGCATTGACTGCATTTAATATATATTCCTGAACCTGTGTCTGGTTACTATTCTTATAAATGAAGAGAATGTTGTCCACCACTGCCACAAACTCCATAAACCTGGCCTGTGAACCCCAATCATAAGGAAGGCCTTGTTTCATAATTAAATTATCTTTTTTCTGAATCAGTAACCTATGGAGTCCAGTTCCCTCTTGTGTTAAACCCCAACTCTTGGTTCAGACCCCTTTTTCCTCCTCTATCCGATAGGCCACGTGTCCAAATTGGGAAGAGGTGAGAATGGGCTCATTTTCATATGTGAGATCATCTACCCACAGCATTTACCAGAGACCCTCGAATCAGGTGCTGAAGGCAGCCAGGGATGAGGTTCCCCCCCATATGGCCATGGTGGTAGCAGTCAGACCTGATGAAGGGCTCCTCCTTCTGCAGGGTGCTCTGGCCCAAACAGGTGAGCACTGGCAGGTGCCGGGGCAGTAGCAGCGTCTTAGGCCACAGGTGCACCATGTCCCTTCTGTTCTAGAGATATAGGTGGTAAACTAACTTCCCAAGTATATTCTTCTCTTTGGTGAGTGTCACCTGTCTAGGAATGATTATTTTGGAGGAGACCTAGCACTAGCCAGAAAGGGGCTGCAGGCAGTCAGAAACAATCAGAAAATCCAGAACCAAGCATCAGGAGGGTGGCTCTCAGGAGGGGCCCAGAAACATCCCAAGCCGTTCCCATATGGAGGCCTCTGAGACACTGCCCCCAAAGTATCCCCAAAGCAGCAGGAGGAGAGAGTAGGAGCCACAGGGCAGATCTAGGGTTGGAGCAACCTCGCACTCAGATGGCACCTACAGGGCGGGACCCGAGGTCCCTCAGGCTCACAAGCTCATCTTGTCTCTGACCAGGGCCAGGCTTACCCCTCTGCAGGCGGTTAGGGACCCCCACTAGCATGTGGTAGGTTGGACCAGCAGAGGGAAATGGAAAGAAACCGATTAAAAGAATTAGAGGGCATAGGGGGATGAAGAAGATCCACTAGAAATAAGAAGTGCAGGTAGGGAAGATGTGAAAACAAGTGGTGAGAGCAATCTCGCTCCATCCCATCCAATGGCACCTTCATAGATGAGTACTCTTATTCTTGAGGTTACTCCTGCCCTCCGACAGTAAGTTAGTCATAGATAAATAAGAAGGGGGCAGGGGATGAGCATCATTAAAACATCTTTAAAGAAAATCCCCCAAAAAGTGCAAAAGGAGACACAAATAAGACAGACTTGTTACTACCTTATTAAATTTAATATATACAGTTCCTGAAAAAAAACAAATTGCACATAAGTTCATAGTTATTATACAAGCTATTTTGTTATACTTCTCTCTATATGGAAATGTTTGTGCTTGTTATTTTAATTAAAATAAGAAGAGAAAGTAGGGATAGAAATCATTAATTCAGAAAATAGTTTGATGTGATAAATAGGAATTAATTACTCAAGGAGGTGAAGAGAGAATAAGAAAATAAGTAGTATAAAGACAACCAAACTATTGGGAATTGGTTTAAAAAATGGATGAGGATCAGTGGTACAGACCATAAAAGTAAGAATCAGTAAAAACTGAATTTAACTGCTCAGTATTGGGACAATCCTAAGAACAGAAACCACTTGAGCAAGAGCTCCTTTATATAGGAAAAGGGCCACAGGGGGAAATGCCGACGGTGTTGCCACAATGAAGTGTAACAGGAGCTTCAATAGCCTCTTTCACAGAGACTGGAGATGGCATTGCTCTCCCTCCAACAGGCAACAGAAACTTGGGAGGCTGGAGGTTTAACATTCTGGACTATTACAATACTAGGAGAACTGAAGGCTGAGTAAGGTACAGAGAGAAGCCGATGGAAGAGAGCTTCTTTCCTGAGAGATGTCTTAACCTTTTAATGTCTTGAAGAAAACATTAAGAAACTTTTGTCGGTATCCTGATAAATCAGAGTGTTGAGACCCATGTTTCCAGAATTAAAGAGAAGTTATTTACTTTAGTGATAGTTAAAGGTGACTATTTCACAGCCGAAACATGGTAAATAATTATTTGTCTCAGTCTTATTGTTTGTGTTAATAAGGAGTAACCTTGATATTTATTTAAGCAGCCTAGGAGATTGGGAGTTTGAGATATAGGTATGTATGTACATCTGGGACAAACAATGCAGATTTTTTATGTGTGTAATCTGAACTACATATAATTTTATAAATTTCACATATTACATCAGATTTCTATATTTTATACAATATATTTATATGACATTAACATTTCTATGCTATATTAATTATAATGTATTCATATTTTATATTAGATATAAAATTTCATACAAATACTTATATAAATACATAGCTAGATACACATATTCACATACCTATAAATGGAGCAAGAGATGAGCCAAATACTTATGAAGAAAAATGTTTTCTCCAGTTTACTAAATAAATAAAATGTCATAAACTGGAATAGGGGCTCAGACTTAATTGATATGATGTTGCAATTGTAGTAACTAATAAAGAAATATCCATACCTACTCGTGGATCATCTTAGAATTTAAGATGATGAGAATGAACATGGTAACTAAGAAGTCAAGTAGCAGGCTGAGTAGGTTACACATCAGTGTAGTTGCCCCTACAACCTTGTTGCATAGATTCAATCCAATGTGTTATATATTTCAATAAGCTCAAAATAAATATGGTCTACAAAGGTCATATCATTAAAAAAATTAGAAGAAAAACGAATCAGATACTTTTTACAGCTATGGCTAGGGTGGAATTCTTAATCCCACAAAGAACAGAAGAGATCCTGAAAGTTACTCATATCCAAAACAGTCAAAAGCATGTGTGATCTCAATTTGGGAGTTCCTTCCAACATACAGACTGCAGCCCATTCATATCTTTATGTAACTCCTGTCAATGTTCTTCTAAAAGTTTACCACAGGGGAGCCACCCAATACGCTGGAGCCCTTGTTCTCTTTATCCCAGTATTGCAAGGGTACCTTTGGGGCATTCTAGCTGTCAACCTAGCATCACTTGCTCTTGCCACACGACCAACCCCTCTTCTGATTCCATATTACAGTTTCTTGAGAATTGTCCTTTGCTCCTGACATTCCTTAGGGTTCCTTGAAATGTGTTGCAGTCTGTTTCTATCTACCATACACTTCTCAGTAGCCCTTTTCATGATTATCATCTTTAGTTCTTTGGAGAAGATGGTATTCTACATCTCACTGCCATATAGCAATACCAGTAAGGTGTTATAATGGGGAAAATGGGCCTTTGTTTTCGTGAGAAGTATAGAGTCAATAGAAGAGCCTTGTAATTTCCCAAAAGCAATTCAGAATCCTCTCCTCCTAATCAACTCGAGGTCCAACTACTTGTCCATCTGTATACTGTTTGTTCCTGAGATATATACAAGTTCTATAGGGTATCTAACCAAATTCATGTTGAAATCTAGGCAACGGACATTTTTTTTATCCATGTAGTATTTCCTAAGTGTTTGGACAGGCCAGATTCCTCTGAGTGATTACAGATCCTTTGTAGGAGGCTCTGAAATGTTCTAGGGCTTGAGACGATCAACACATAATCCCCAAGTTAGATCATCTAGGTGACCACACTACAGGGAATCCCTTTTCTATCTGGATCCTGGACTGGATTTCCTCCATAACAAGGGCAAATGTCTTTGGGGAACAGATATCTCCCATGCATTATTTGGTCTTTACTGTCAAAGAGTCATTAAACAAGATTATTTCTGTTGACATAAATTTCAAGGAATCTTAGAGGATCTTAATATATAAAATGAGATACAGCTTGTAATAGAATCTTGCAAGGCATCATTTTCTACTGAACCAAATGCTTTTTCATAATCAACAAACAAGCACAGGAAGATCCTATATTCCTTATATCTTCCAGTTAATTGCAAAATAGTCAAGGTGTAGTTCATAAGTGAATATTGATTTTACAAGTCTGGTTGTTCCCTAATACTCTCATCAAGGATGCCATCTATTCATGTATAGATGACTCTCATATTTTGTATAGATGGGAGAGTTAGCATTCTTGATGAGTAGTTACTGTTCTCCTGGAAACCTTTTTTTTTGATTATTAATTGTCCAAGATTTCTTCCACATCTTTGTTATTTTCCCCCTCCTTCAGATACCTTGTATCTGTCGTCTGTCAACAGGGTCACAATTATATTGCCTCCAGAAACTATGTCCTGTACAGAGTATTCCAAAAGTCTTAGTACAGCTTTAAGTTTTAATAGATTTAATAACCTTAATAACTTAAAGCTGCACTAACACTTTTGGAATACCTTGAATATACATTTGATCCAATTTTAGCTACTTTTCCCATCTTTGCTTTCTTTAGTGCCATTACTACCTCCTCTATAAATACATATATGACTATGACTTGAGGATTCAAATGTGCTAGTTCTACTCTGCTTGATGGAGAAAATTCTTAATTAAATTTTTTTGTGTTTTTTTTCAAAGTTTTTCCATTGTTCTTCTTTTTGTGGTCCCTCTTCCCTTTTCATGCTTGAATGAACCTGAGATAATTTTACTTGGTGCATAAATTTTGCCAACAATCTTTACACTGGTTTTTATAAAACCACTGCTACTTCTCTCTATGAGAGGATAAAATAAAGATAAAATAAACAATTTTGATTATATAAATCTAAATCTTTTTGCACAAATGAAATCAATGCAACTAGAATAAGAAGGGAAACTTGGATTAGAATAAGAAGGGAATTGGATTACTGGAAAATAATACCCAGAAAAATGGTAAAGAAGATAAAAATAGTGTTTGAGAGGCTACAGGAAAATAGGAACACATCTGGTGGAACTATGAATTAGCCCAACTATTCTGGAAAGCATTTTGCAATTATGATTTTTAAAAAATAACTAAAATATACCCTTTGACCAAAGATCCCACTGCTACATATATACTATAAGGAAATCAAAGGCAGAAGGAAAGGTTCTGTGTACGCCAAACTATGCATAGCAATAATTTTTGTGGTAGGAAAAGAACTGGGAAAAAAAGTAGATGCTCATTGCCTGAGGCATGGCTAAACAAATTGTGAAACATTAATGGAAAGGAATCTTCCTTTACCATAATAAATACGAAGAACTCAGAGAAACATGGTAAGACATGAATTATTACAGAGTGAAGCAAGTAAAACTAGGAAAGCAACATACACATTGACTACCACAAAGTAAATAAAAAGAACAATTAATAATTACAATTAAATAATAATTAATAATGTCTGAACTTGACCCTAAAGAAGAAGTAAGAAAATTTCTATCCTTTCCCTTATTATAATGGGGGCATTATGAGTGTTAAATATTATGTATATTAACAGAAAGTCATTGTATTTCTTAGTTTTCCTAAACTATTTTTAAAAAAATCTTTGTTACAAGGCATGGCTTACTGAGTGGGGGGTCAGGGAATGTTTTAGAAATTAATAAGTTGTAGAAACAAAAGGCATCAATAAAAATAAGATGAATTGTTTTAAAGAATTGGACAAATCTAACAGATTAAACACAAAGGATAGCATAGAACTGAAAAAATATTTGAAGAAATTGGAACTAAAAGACTTAGGTGCCTTCTGAATGAAACCACTAAAATATATATATAT
>NW_020954723.1:2384672-2485919 GCF_900497805.2 Vombatus ursinus | reverse complement strand
CATTATAAAAGTAAATAAAGATATTTGAAGGGTCAATCCTGATTGGTTCAACTCCATGACAAAACTTCCTTCAGAAGCTTTATTTGATATCATTTTGTAGTGTATATTATTGATGTAGATGGTTTTTTTTCCTTTTTCTGAATGGGAATTTTTCCCTAATAGAGGATATTATCTGATATGGATAGATTCTTCCACTGGTTCCTGACTTTATTTATACAAAGGCTGTTCCTTTCTAGATGACAAATGCTGACTTTGCTAACCAGACAAGCACTATTAGTGTCCCATAAAATCCAAGACACAGAGAAGCTAGAGAGCAAACAATTAAAGCATAATTTGCTTTCCATTTTGGAGGAGGGCCACTATCAATGCTTCCACCAAATCCTCTTTTAAGACAGAATGGGGGATCCCACCCACTTAGGCAATGACAATTTTTCTTGTTGTTGCATACACCATTAGAATTGCACTTTTTGGCTGTACAGTCATAATTCAGTGCAGAATAATCAACACACTTCTTATTCAGGCAGATCTTTCCATGGCCACACACTGCACCATTATTTACATTTCCAGTATCCTTCCCTATGAGAGAGTCCATTCCAATGCACGTAACTCCATTCACGTAAACTTGGAGTACAGTAGTGAATTCCTCTAAACGGGGAATCTGTTTGACATTAGTACATTGCAGCCTTCCACACAAAACATGGGCTGTGTCACACTTCCTGTATGTATGACCATCTAAAGAACAGTTCCCAAATTGATCACCTTTCACGTTTGCTTCTTTGTAGCAGATCAGGGGAGCCTCATAGGCTGTTTCACCAAAGATAGCTTTACACTGTTGAATTCGGTCACTGCAAATATTCTGATAGCAAACAGCATCTTTAGTACATGGAGTTCCATCCTGCATGTAAAAATCTTTCTGGCACAGCACCGAAGTTCCGTTGCAGTACTCTGGAAGGTCACATGGGGTCCTAGCGGGTCTGCAAAGTGTTCCAGCTGGTGCAATCTTACAATTTACACAGCACAGTCCAGAAGCACAGTCAGCATGGGGCCTCAGGGTACAACCTGGTTTACAACAAGAATCCTTGCTACATTCTTTTACTGATCCACAGTCACATTCTTCTCCCTCTTCGACCACCTGATTACCACATAGCTTTGAAGGGGCAATTTTGTAAGTCTCCAGTGGATTTGCTAAACAATCTATAAACTGTTCACTAAATTGATCAAAATAACTGGCATAACTACAGTTGCTAAAGACATCAGTTAAGCCGAAATCGGCATACATGATGCATTGCTTTTGTGCACAGATACAGAAGTCACGGTCATGAATCATGCCAAGGTTATGACCAAGTCCATGGGCAACAGTGACAGAGAATTCCAACAAGTTATCCTCAACATATGCATTGACGCCAGCTGATTTGAGGCTGTGGCATATCGTACCAACATAAGCTAAACCCTTGTCTATACCAAAGTTATAGCGAACAAAGAGGTGGGCAACATCGTGTGGCAAACGCTCATGAATTGCTTGTTTCCAATGGGAAAATACATCCAACGTTACCTTTATGCCATTACTAAAATCCATTGGGTTGCTATTCGTCCAGATCTCTACTCCACTCAAATTTATGTAGGCATCCATCGGATAATACAGGGAATCTATTATATTGACTACTTCTAACACTTGGTATATCACCTCAGTTTCATTTTCCCAAGCATATTTATACCAAAAATTATCCACTACCACCATCAACTCCACAAACCTGGTTCTTGGCCACCAGCTGTCCTTGGGACTTGCCCTAGGCACTGACTGTCTCAATCCCTTTTTCTCCAAGACCTGACGATCTATTTCTTCGTCATTTAAGCCGCACTTCCAGCCAGGACCTTTCTTTTTATTCTCCACTGGATAAACCAAGTGCTGAAAAATGGGAGAGGCCGGCAGAGGCTCGATTTCATAGTAAAGAGAGTTCACCTGCAGCATCCCCTGGAGACCCCCATGACAGGTGCTGAGGGCAGCCAGGGAACCCAGGGCCCCCTCTATATAGCCTCGGTAGTAACAGTCTTTAGGGATGAAGGCGTAGTCCATCTGGACCGACCCTTGGTCAGTATAAGTAAAGACAGGCAAGTGCCTGGGCAGCAGGAGCTTCTTAAGTTGTAGGTGGACCACATGTCTCCTGCCCCCGAAGTGGAGCATGTAGGACAGCTGCCCAGGGTGATCCCTGTGGTCGAAGCCTCCCAGCTGCAAGGGAATCACCACCTCGGAGGAGGCGAAGCGCCAGCCGGATTGATGGGGTTGGCCGCCGACCGGGGCCAGAAGCACCCCGAGTCCGAGCACCATGAGCGGGGCGCTCAGGAGGCGCTGCGCTCTGGCAGTCCCCATGAGCAACGCCTCCGGGGAGAGCCGGAGCCACAGGGGAGGTCAGCGGCGCGAGACACCGAAAAGGTCCCACTGCTGCGGCTGCCCCGCCCCGGGAGGCGCCTCCGAGATCCTGCACCCACTTCGAGGCCGCGGGCTCCCTGCTGTTGGACCTAGGGCTGCAACACTGGCTGGAGCACGTTGGGCACCGGGACCGTTGTACCTGGCGCGAGGAAGATCTGGGGGAGGGGGAGGGGGAGGGGAAGAAAGCCATATGGAAATATCTGTTGGGGCCACGGTTCGGTTCCAGAGCACCCCACCACCTCCTGGCAGGGAGGGGATGGACTTGGGGTGCAGATTTGAGCCATCTATTTTGGAGGCATGGCCAGCCTGGGAATTTGTTTTACTTTGACTGTGCTTATTTATTACAAGGGTCTTGTTTTTCCTTCCTTCCTTCCTTCCTTCCTTTCTTCCTTTCTTTCTTTCTTTCTGTCTTTTCTTTCTTTCTTTCTTTCTTGTTTTTTTTTTCAGGGAAAGAAAATAGAAATTCCCTTAAAATTAATTTTAAAAATAAAGTTTACAAAAAGGAGAGAGGCCTATTAGGACACATAGGAAGGGGGAAAAAGTGGGGGGGGTTTATCAGATCATACTTATATGTCACAGTATAAGAAATTATAAATCTCTCAAGACAGGAACTTTATTATTATTATTATTTTAATCACTGGATCCCTATTGCCTTACACATGGTATGTGTGAGGTGGTGTGGAGTAGTCTTCCTTATTCATTTTTTTAAAATTCTGAACGTGAAAGTCATAAAAGATCATTTCTATACAAATGGCAGAACACAAAAAAAGAATTCTGGATGAAGCCATGACCCTGCATTTAATCTGTAACTTTTTTCTTTAAAAAATAAAGGTAAATAATAAGTTCTATACATCTTCACAACCCTCCTGCTTGTCTTTCAGAACTTCCTTTCTGTTCCATTTGTTCCATTTTGTCTGATTTAAAAAAATGTTACAATGGCCCTCTTTAATTTGGCAACATTTTGCTAAGCCCTTCTTCTTTCCTCCTCTTATGAATTAAAAACCCTTTAACAAACCAATAAAGATACTATTAATTAGGTTTTCTTCTTTCCTTTTTTTTAATAAAATTAAGCAATGGTTTGTCTATTTTATTTTGGTTTTATTAAGGTTTTTATGGTTTTTTTTAATTATAGTTACTTTTTTTCATGAAACCAGCTTCTAGTTTTGTTAGTTCAATGATTTTTCTTCCTTTCAGTTTTATTAATTTCTCACTTGATTAATCTCAGGATTTCCAATTTGGTGACTAATTGAGGATTTTTAGTTTGTTCTTTTTCTGTTTGTTGGTTTTTGTTTTTTTTAAGTTGCATGCCCAATTCATTGATCTGCTTTTTCTCTGTTTTGTTGATGTAAGCAATTTGAGATTTTTTCCCCTAAATACTGCTTTGGCTGCATCCCATAAATTTTGGTAAGTTGTCTCATTGTTGTCATTTTCTTTCTTTCTTTTTTTTTTTTGGTGAGGCAATCAGAGTTAAGTGACTTACCCAGGGTCACACAGCTAGTAAGTGTCAAGTGTCTGAGGCTGGATTTGAACTCAGGTCCTCCTGACCCAAGGCCAGAGCTCTATCCACTTTGCCACCTGCCTGCCTCCCTGTCATTTTCTTTAATGAAATTATCTATTGTTTCTATAATTTGTTCTTTGACCCACTTATTTTATATGATTAGTTTCCAATTAATTTTAATCTCTCTTTCCATTAGCAAATAATAAAGAAACCCTTATAACAAATAAGCATAATCAAGCAAAATGAATGGCCATGTCCATATATCCACATTATATATATATATATATATGTGTGTGTGTGTGTGTGTGTGTGTGTGTGTACCTCATGTCCATTACCTCTCTGCCAGGAGGTGGGTAACATGTTTCATCATAGGTCTTATAGAAATACAATTGGTCATTTAAATTCACCAGAGTTCTTAAGTCTTTCAAAGTTATTTTCCTTTACATATTGCTATCCTTGAAAAAAAAATGGTTCTAGTTCTACTCACTTCCTTTTGCATCAGTTCATACTAACTGAGATTCTTGGAAATAATTTTTTTCATTATTCCTTATGGGGCAATACTGTTCCATTGCATTCGTAAACCACAATCTGTTCAGCTATTTCCAGTCAAAATAGCAATCTAAGACACCTCCTTACCTTCTAATTCTTTTTTTTCCCTCTACACAGCCCCCCTTACAGACTAGGATGTGTGTTTTATTTGTGACTACTTCCTTCCCAGTATCATCCTGCTTCTTAACTCTATCATCCCTATCCCTGTATGTTTCCCTGTTGAGTTAGATGGATTTCTACACCAAACTGTGTGTATTTTTTCAGTCTACCTTTGGTTCAGATAACACTAAAGATCATTTGATGCCCACTCCTTCACATATCTTCCTCCGTGTTCATATAATCTCATATATCCCAATAAATAAATAGCTAACAAATACCTGATTTACAGTGTACTTTTAGTATCTTTTTTCTTTCTGGTTTGGGGAGATCCTAGATATAAGCCAAAACCTAAGATTTAAGAGATGATGCCCAGGGCTGTCGGGCGTGGGTTTAACTTATAGTCTTCAAGAGCTGACTGGGGAGGAGTTACACAATCAGCATAGGACAAAGACTAGAGACCAACTCAAGTGTTTCTGACTTCAAAATCAGCCTTCTATCTACACATCGTGGTGCCTCTTAATGGAATATTATAACACTATAGAAATGGACAATACAAATAATGCAAAGTAACATAAAAAGACTTGTATGCAGTGATGCACAGGAAGATTGGCAGAACTAGAATAACATACTAATCATCTACAACCATATAAAGAGAGAACAAAGTCCATTTTTTTGTAATGAAACTTCTGATGAGCAAACTTATTTTATGTTTGTCTATTCAGTTCTAGAAAGAAAACTGCATTAATACAAGGTAGACTTAGTTACAAAGCATGAGTCATGAAACACATTTAGTCTTTTGAAAGCCACTTTCATAGGCCTCTTTAGTCTGTGCTATTAAATCTAGCTAAGCATGTCAGTCTACTGGATGGATTGTCATTTCCAAAGAATTTATTACCTAGTGACTAGCACACTGGAAATATGCCTCTCCAGGCTTGGCTAGGCTAGTGTTCAGGCTATAGAAGTAGTCTTTTGGACCATCTCTGACGCCTTTCTAGTTTCTGGTAGAATCTGTCAAGAATTTACATTTTATAGACATGGTCTAGGTCACTTCCATGCCAAAATGATGCACTGGAGTAGGACTTCTGTAGAGGCCAATTCCACATATCAGCTCTCTAGCATTTATGTATTATTCATTTCCCATTTCCTTCTATCAGTTCTCCTATTAAATTATTTTGAATCTCCTCCCCATCTTGGACACCCTTGTTTTCCTTTTCTTGAATCTTTTCCCTCCCAGAAAGGAACATAAAACTCCAGAGAGACAGACAGATGGACAGAGGTGTGATAGGAGAGATTGTTTGTAAAGTGACTGAAATAGAGTCTTCACATTTAGCATTTCCTTTCCTTTCAGATTTTAAATTTTATTCCAGTATTTCTTGGTCAGACAAAGAAAACCAGACAATTGCAGTAGCCCCACCTTACTTCTATCTCTTTATAGTATTAAAGGTTTATTTTGTACATTTGTCTCCCATTAGACTGTAAATTCCTAGAGAGTATGGATTTTTTCTTTTTTTCTTTTTGTAATTGTATTTCCAGTATCTAACAAGGTGCCTGGACCATAATAAGTTATCACTAAATACTTACTTGCTTGCCTGATTGTGGGACTGACAATGAACCATAACTCAAGGGAAGAAAAAAGAAGAGAGAAGCAATGGAGGGGGAGGGGTTAATGCTGTTAAAAAAAATTTGTGGAATATTATTCTGGGAGGGTATTTTTATTGATATGAGTAGCAGAATACTTGGGTGGTACTTGAAAGGGGAAATCAACAAAAATATTTGTTTGGTTTCCTCCAACATAGCACCAGAAGATGCTCAATAAACATTTACTTCTGTAATAGGGGAGTTAGAGAAGACAGATGAAAAAAAAGAAAAGAAATAGAAAGGAGGAAGAAACTGGAGAGAGAAAGGAAAACAGAGAATAAGTTGTGTGGTGCCAAAGGACCTTTCCAGGCTTTTCCCTATGGCATGACAAAAGCAGGGGTTGAGGGTTGGCAAGGGGAGTAAATTATGGTGTGAAAGCCCATTTTGCACAGTATAGTCAGTTCCCTTGAGTGTTTTGAGAGGGGACAAAACTGATGAGGCTTCCTTACATTGCTACCACAAGGTGAGGCTGTATTCTGCAGTCTAGGCTACAGACAAGCCTACTACTTTCCTAGAGCTAAGGCCCTAGGATTAAAGCTTCTAATCATAGCTTACGTTTGAATAGCACTTTAAAGGTGCATTGAGTGTGTTACCTTGGTTAATCTTAGTAGCAACCCCATGGCTTGACTAGGATCACACAGCTCATGAGTGTCTGAGGCAAGATTTGACCTCAGTTCTTCCTGATTTCAAGTTCAGTTCTCTTTATTCACTCTGCCTAGCTCAGGGGTGGGGAACTTGTGTCCTCAAGGCCATAGGTCCTTGGGTGCAGCCTTTTGACTGAGTCCAAGTTTTATGGAACAAATTCTTTTATTAAGGGGATTTGTTCTGTGAAGTTTGGATTCAGTCAAAGGGCTGCACTTGAGGACCTAGCGGGCCACATGTGGCTTCAAGGTCACAGGATCCCCACCCCTGGCTAGCTGCTTCACAAAAGAAATTTTCCTTCTGGGCACGTCCTAAAGTCCATGGAAAGAAATGAGTCCAAAATTCACTGGCTCTAGGACATTCTTTAAACTGTGTTGAGGGAGTTGAATCAAGGTAGCAGGGTAAAGGTAGAGACTTTCCTGAGTTCCCCAAAATTATCCTCCAAACAATATTAAAGATAGAGCCAACATAGTGGAGTGAAAGCAGAGACTCAATTGAGCTCTCCCCTAAACCCCTTCAAATACCTTTTAAAAGTGACTCTGAACAAATTCTAGAGTGGCAGAACCCACAAAGAGACAGAATGAAGCAGATTTCCAGCCCAAGACAACCTGGAAGGTCAACAGGAAAGGTCTGTTGCACCAGACTGAGAGAGGAGCCCAGTTCAGTGCAGGCCAATCTGGGGTAGACCTGCCCCAGCAAAACCAGAGTAGGCCTCAGGGACTGAATTACTGGCAGCAGTGGCAGTTTCCAGACTTCTCAGCCCACAGACACCAAAGACAACTTAGAAGGTCGGCAGGATGGGTCTGTTGGACCTGGATGAGAGAGAAGCGCAGTCCAGCACAGGTCATACCAATACAGCTCTGGCCCCTGCAAACCACGAGCAGGCCTTGGGAGTGATTGAATTGACAGGGGCAGTGGTTATTTCTGGAGTTATCAGCCCGCAGATGGAATGTTTGAAAGTCACCTATTTCAACTTCTGGGAGCCAAGATGATGAAGTAAGCAGTAAGTCACTCTCACCTTCCCTTATTGACCTTGAAAAACCCAGAGAATATTGCCCTAGGAAAAATCCTGGAATAGTGGAGCCAGCAGAAAGATGAGGTGCAGCAGTCTTTTAGCTTGGGAGGGCAGGGGAATTAACAGGAAAGGTCCCTCTTGCTGTGGCTGAAGGGGACCAGTAAAGGACAGGAGGCTTCCCAGCAAACCAACAGCAAGTCCCAGCTCAGCAAACCAGTGGGAGATCCTGAGCCCCAGGGTGGTGGAGTAGGCAAGCACCAACACCAGGCACACACCAGCCACCACTACTAGCTTCAGCTCAGCACCAGGTAAGCTACAAGACCCTACAGCCTCCAGCTGCCAGCACCTGAGGTCCCAGCACACAAAACCAATAACCAGGCATCTGGCCTTCAGCACAAGAAGTGTGGGACAGTCCCCCCTGTGCCCCAGAAACAGAGATCAACTTTAAAAAGGCAAACACCATGAGCAAAAAGCAACAAAGAAAAACAATGACCATAGGGAAGTATTATGGTGACAGGGAAGATCAAAACACAAATTCAGGAGAGGATAACATTGACAATATGCCCACATCCTAAATTTCAAAGGGGAATATGAACTGGTCTCAAGCCCAAAAAGCCTTCTTGGAAGAGCTCGAGAAGGATTTTAAAAGTCAAATAAGAAAAGTAGAAGAAAAATTGAACAATTTGTTTAAAAATATAATTGACAAAATTGAAAAAAGTATACTGAAGAAAACAACTCCTTAAAAAATAGAATTGGCCAAGTGGAAAAGGAGGTACAAAAGCCCACTGAACGGGGCAGGTAGGTGGCGTAGTGGATAGAGCATCAACCCTGAAGTCAGGAGGACCTGAGTTCAAGTCCGGCCTCAGACCAGACACTTGACACTTACTAGCTGTGTGACCCTGACCCTGGGCAAGTCACTTAACCCCAACTGCCTAAAAACTAAAAAAAAAAAGAAAGAAAGAAAAGAAAAGAAAAAGCTCACTGAAGAAAACAATTCATTAAAAATTAAAATTGGGCAAGTGGAAACTAATGACTATGAGATATCAAGAATCAGTCAAACAAAATCAAAAGAATGGAAAAATAGAAGAAAACATAAAATACCTCATTAGAAAAACAACTGACCTTGAAAATAGACCCAACAGGGATAATTTAAGCAGTATTGGTCTACCTAAAACCTATGATTAAAAAAGAGCCTGGACAGCATCTTTCCAGAAATCATCAAAGAAAACTGCCCTGAGGTCCTAGAACTAGAGGGTAAAATAGTCATCAAAAGAATCCACCAATCACCTCCTGAAAGAGATTCCAAATTGAAAACATCAAGGAATATTGTAGCCAGTTTCAAGAACTATCAGGTCAAGGAGAAAATACTGCAAGCAGCCAGAAAGAAACAACTCAAATATCATGGAACAACAGTCAGGATTACGCAGGACCTTGCAGCTTCTACATTAAAAGATCAGAGGGCTTGGAATATGATATTCCATATGGCAAAGGAACTTGAATTACAACCAAGTATCAACTACCTAGCAAAACTGAGCATAATCTTTCAGGGGAGGAAATGGAGATTCAATGAAATAGAGGACTTCCAGACTTTCCTGATGAAAACACCAGAGCTCAACAGAAAATTTTATCTTCAAATACAAGACTCAAGAGAGGCATAAAAAGGTAAACAGGAAAGAAAAAAAAACAAACATGTTATTCAATAAGGGCAAACTGTTTACATCCCTACATGGGAAGATGATACTTGTAATTCTTGAGAACTGTATCTTTATTATGACATTTAGAAGGGATATACATAGAGAGTATGAGTATAAGTTGACTTTGATGTGATGATAAAAAAACTAATTAAGTGGTGAAAAGGGATTGTAATGGGAGAAGAGGAAAGGAGGAGGCAGAAAAGAGTAAATTACATCACATAAAGAGGCACAAAGACATATTACAGTAGAGGGAATGAAGGAAGGGAGATAAGCATTGTTTGAACCTTACTCTCATCAGATTTGGCTCAAGGAGGAAATAATATATTCAGTTAGGTGTAGAAATCTAATTTGCCTTATAGGCAGTAGGAAGGGAAAGGGAAAGAAAAGGGAGGGGGTGGGTAGACGGGAAGGCAGATTGAGGGAGGCAGTGGTCAAAAGCAAACAACATTAAAAAGATGCTTCAGAATAAATTCTGGAACAGCAGAACCAACAACAGGGTGAAAATTTTTCAAGCCCAAGACAACTTAGAAGGTCAGCAATAAAGGTCTTTCTCACTAAGGTGACAATGGAGCATAGTCCAGTGCAGGCTGCACCCCAGAAAGCCAGCATCAGGCCTTGAGAAGAGACCAAATCAGCAGTGGTGGAGGCTTCCAGAGTTCTCAGTCCACAGATGGTAAGTGGGTCAGATAACTGGTCAGGAACCTTTTGCTGGCACTGGGTGCAGGACTCTGTTGCATTGCCTCTATGCAGATCTGGGTCCCAGTCTTAAGGGGAGAAGGAGCACTAGAAGGAGCACTAGAAGGAGCAAGGACCTAGTCGCAGTTCCAGAGTAGAAAAGATTTCTTGTGGTCACTCAAAGACCAGAACATAGGCCAGCAAAGCAGTGACCACATCTCTCCTTAGAGCACACTACCTTGGAAGAACTGAAAACTTACAGACCCCAAAACTAGCTCTGAAAATAGCAGCACAAAAAAGCACAAACTTGGGACCATGCCCCCTTACCCAGGAGGAGAGCCCAATTTTAGCATAAAGTTAAAAGTCAAGAAATAGACTGGGAAAAATGAGAAGAAAAAAAAAAAAGAACCTGAATATGGAAAGTTACTATGGTAACAGGAAAGATCAAAACACAAACTTGGAAGACAACAAAGTCAAAACTGCTATGTCCAAAGCCTCAAAGAAAAATGTTAATTTATCTCAGGCCCAAAAAGAATTCCTGGAAGAGCTTTAAAAGGATTTTAAAAACCAAATAAGAGAATTAGAAAAAAAAATTGGGAAAAGAAATTAGAGTAATGGGAAAAAAAACATGAAAAAGAGTCAACAGCTTGGTAAAGAAAGAACAAAAAAATACTGAAGAAAATAACACCTTAAAAAACAGAATAGGCCGAATGTAAAAGAGGCACAAAAATGTACTGAAAAGAAGAACTTCTTAAAAAGCAGAACTGGCTAAATGGAAGGGAAAAAAAAGATGCGCAAAAATTCACTGAAGAAAACAACTCCTTAAAAAGTAGAACTGGCCAAATGGAAAAAGGAGGTACAAAAGCTAATTCAAGAAAATCATTCCTTAAAAATTAGAATTTGGGAAGTGGAAGTTCATGGCTCCATGAGACATCAAGAAACAATCAAACAAAATCCAAAGAATGAAAAAATTGGAGAAAATGTTAGAAACAACTTGGAAAAATAACTTATTTGGAAAATAGATCTAGACGAGATCATTTAAGAATTATTGCACTACCTGAAAGTCATGATCCAAAAAAGAAGAGTTTAAACGTCATCTTTTTTTTTTGGCTAGGCAATGAGATTAAGTGACTTGCCCAGAGTCACACAGCTAGTAAGTGTTATGTATCTGAGGCCAGATTTGAACTCAGATCCTCCTGACTTCAGGGCCAGTGCTGTATCCACTGCACCACCTACCTGCACTCTAAACATCATCTTTCAAGAAACTATCAAGGAAAACTTCCCTGATATCCTAGGACCAGAGATTAAAATAGAAGCTGAAAGAATCCACCCATCACCTCCTGAAAGAGATCCAAAAATGAAAACTCCAAGGAATATTATAACCAAATTCTTGAGCTCCCAGGTTGAGAAAATACTGCAAGCAGTCAAAAAGAAATAATTCAAATATTGTGGAGCCACAGTCAGGATAATATAAGATTTGGAAGCTTCTACATTAAAAGACTGGAGGGCTTGGAATGTGATATTCCAGAGGACAAAGGAGCTAGGTTTACAACCAAAAATCACCCACCTAGCAAAACTTAATATAATTCTTCAGGGAGGAAATGGATATTTAATGAAACAGAGGACTTTTTTTTTTTTTTTAGGCATTTGGGGTTAAGTGACTTGGCCCAGGGTCACACAGCTAGTTAAGTGTCAAGTGTTTGGTCTGAGGCCGGATTTGAACTCAGGTCCTCCTGACTTCAGGGCTGGTGCTCTATCCACTATGCCACCTAGCTGCCCCCAAAACAGAGGACTTTCAAGCGTGCCTGATGAAAAGATCAGGGCTGAATAGAAAATTTAACTCTCAAATATAAGACTCAAGAGAAACATAAAAAGGTAAACAGGAAAGAAAAATTTGGAATTCAAAATTTTAAAAAATGAATGTTAACATTTTTACATGTAATTGGAAAAAATAACTTTAAAAAAAAAGTGCATTGAAACAAAAACCGGAGACACTGGTTGGAGATTTGGAATGCATCCTGGATCAGGTGTCCCATGGCCACACTCAAGACTGCTAACACTTATCAGAGCAGTGATATCAGGAGGCTTCACTGTTTTTATTACAAAGTATGGCTTATTGGTTGCTGAGTTGGGGGCAATAAATTTGGAAGTGAATCTTACAACAAAAGACATCAAATTAAAAAAAAAACATGATTTCCATTGGATTCCAACATATAAAGAACATTTATTTTTCAAGCAGAAAGCAGGAAAAGGAAAAAACAACATGGGCTAAATGGCTAAACATTCTTGGAGCCTTTGAGAAACAAGGTGTTCCAGCATGACAGTGAAGACAACAATGCTAAAATCTTCATCACCTTCAGGAAGTAGAATTGCTAGAATTCTAATGGATGGTAGACTAGCCTTGAAGTTTCACTTGAGGGGCTAGACTTCTGATATATTGGACTGGGTCCTTCAGGAGATCTCGAACTAGGCTGCTTTGACTGCCTACATCATTTTATCATTAAGGTTTTTTCCACTTTCTCTTTTTATATAGCATTATCACAGCCCATTTAAGCATTACAAAGCTCCAGCAAATGCTACCGCGAATTAAATAGGTCCTCCAGGATAGGAAATTTGTGTCTGTCTCACTCCCAAGATTTGCTGTTCGTCCACTATCACTGCTTCCTCCATAGCCAGGATCCTGACAGAAAGGAGGGGCCCATCCAAAATCGCAATGGCAGTTCCCTCGGTCGTTGCACACACCTCGATAGTTGCACTGCTCTGGGACACACTCCTGACGGATGCTGGAGATGTTGAGGCAGGTCTTGTTAACACACATCATGTTTTCCCCACATGAGCTGCCGTCCTCCACAGCTCCAAGATCAATCAAACCCTTCTCCTTTGCAGTCTTGCTAAAAGCTGTTCCCCAGCACAAGAGACCTTCCTTTTCAAGTGGCTCTTTTAAGTAAGTCTGAATCAGGGTGTAATAGTGAGGTACCTGAGGAATGATGTCAATCTTGACACATTGCAGTCTTCCACATAAGATATTCTGGGTTTTACAGCCTTTGAAAAAGGAAATTTGCCCAACTCCACAGTTACCAAAACGGTCACCTCGACTATTCACTTCCTTATAACATTGAGGGGGAGCATTCTCAGCTTGTTGCCCAAATAAAGCCTGGCACTGCTGAAGATGGCTTCCGCACTTTTTCTTGTAACAGTATCCTTTCCCACTACAGGGCGTACCATCTTGTTTGTATATGTCATCTGGGCAAAACTCTGAGGTCCCATTGCAGAACTCTGGGAGGTCACACTCATTGGCCTGTACTCGACAGACCCTGCCAGCTGGGAGAATCTTACAGTCTTTACAGCAAAGTCCAGTGCTACATTTGGCACCTTTGGAAAGAGTACAGCCTTGCTGGCAACAGGGATTTTTTCTGCATTCTGTCTCGGAGCCACAGTCACATTCCTCTCCTTCCTCCATGACTTTGTTTCCACATTGCTGCTTTTCCATCTTCTCCTCAGAGGTGCCACTGAGAGGGTTGGCCCTACTGTCCACTGAAGCCAGAGGACCATCAAAAGTACAGCTGCTTTTGAAGGAACCAGAGGTTTGGGCCCTACTGCCCACGGGGCAGGATTTCCTTTGACCCTGCAAGTTTTCCTCATCACTGGACTTTCCTAAGTCATGCCCCATTTCGCAGGAAACAAGAACAGAGAAAAAAATCAGGTGGACTCCGAGGTTAGCCCTAATAGCCAAACTGGGATAAGGATTGCATTTTGCGGTCCTGAAGTCTATTCCGAAGACGGGGTAGAAACTATGCTGCTGAAAGAGATGCACTAAATCGCAAAGTTGCTGCTCCCCAGGGCTCCTACTTTGCGGTTTGGCAGAATTTTGAAGAACACCGTTCAGCTTTTTGATGATATTCATAGGGCTAGGATTGGTCCAGAATTCCAGGGAGGACAAAGAGGCGTGCGCCTTGATCTGCATAAAAAGCGTGTCCACCAGGTTGAGTGTGAACAGCATGTCCTGGAGCAACACGGTTTTATTGCTGTTCCGGGATTCATACCACAACTTGCTCACCACAACTCCCATCTCCACCTTCTGCCTGCGCAAAAGGACATCATTAAAAGTGGCTGTGCGTGGGGATGATGTGGCCTCCTGGGCTTGGAAGAAGTCCTCATCTATCTCCTTTCTGGCTAAAGCGCGGGTCAGATTAGAAGCGCCCACGTCTGCTATTGGATAGAGATGGTGCTCAAAGGTGGAGGAAGTCGGAACGGGCTGGATTTGATAGTGTCTCCCGTTTGCCTGAAGCATCCCCCAGAGCCCACCCAAGCAGGTACTGAGGGCAGCCAAGGACTTGGGGATCCCTTCCATGTAGCCGTAGTAGTAGCAGTCATTCCGGAAGAAGGGATCCTCTTCCTGCGGGGCGTCCTTGGCTACGTAGGTGAACACGGGCAGGTGTCGGGGTAGCAGCATTTTCTTGGGTAGTAGGTGCACGATGTGCTTCTTGCCTGTGATGTGCAGGCTGTAAGAGACGTGCCCGGACGTCTTCGAGCCCCACGTCGGAGGGCTTATTTCCTTGGGGATCACTAGCTCAGCCGACACCGGGGGACGTTGGAGGGACATGTCGCGGCAACTGGCGAGGGTCAGCAGCGCACCTAGCCCTAGCAATAGGAAGGGGCCGTCCAGAAAGGGAGCAGCTCCTGTTACAGCTGCCCCCATGACGGGGCCTCTACAAGAAGGTCCGCAGAGCAGCTGTCAAGGAGCTAAGGAAGAGAGCGAAAGACTGAGAGCAGGACCAGTGCTGAGGGGGAGACACCTAGACCGGTCCCTCTGCCCTGATCCTTGAACGCAGGGGAGGCTCAGCGGGCAGCCTCCGAAGCCTCTTCCGGCCTCGCGGTGAAACCCGTGCAATGAAAGCAGTTATGTATACTGGTCAAGGGGTTGTTGGCGGAGCGCGAGAGGAGGGAAAACAGGGCAACAGCCTCCCTCGCCCCAAGGATTCCAGTTTCTCTTGTGCATGACCTGAAAGGGTCACTAGATGACTCTAGCGATAATAACAATCGGAGTTCACATTTGGACAGTGTTTTACCAGAGTAATTCCCATGTGTGCACTAGCATTCCACCCCATGAAGTATTAAAGATATTTTACCCATTTTGCTGATGAAAGACCTGAGGTTTTAAGAAGGGGAGTTCACATTTGGACAGCGTGCTTTTTTTTTTAATTAAATTTTATTTATTTTTGTTAAATTTTCCTCCCCACCCCGCACTACCCTCCCCACCCTGAACTTAGAGACGGCCACCATTTGACGCAGAATGTAATGTAATATAATATAATATATAATATAATATAATATAATACAATACAATATAATATAATATATGATACAATATATGATATGACATACATATATCTATATAATATAGATATATATGTAGTTTTACATGTATATGTATTAGATATGTAGTTTTACATACATATATATAAAATCATACTATACATCTTTTTATCATGTCTTTCTCTGGAATTGGATAGTATCTTCATAGGTCCTTTGTAGTTGATATGAATATTTATAATATTTCAAATAGCTTAGTCATTCACAGTTATTCTTCAAGTAGTATTGCTGTTACTATATACAACAGTTCTCTTGGCTCCCATTTCACTCATTTTGTGCACGTCTTTCCATGTTTTTCTAAAATCAACCGGCTCATCATTTCTTACAGAAGAGTAGTATTTCATTACAATCTTATACCACAATTTGTTTAGTCATTTCCCAATTGATGGACATCTCCTCAATTTCTAGTTCTTTGCTGCCACAAAGAGAGCTACTATAAACATTTTAGAATAGGTTATTTTCCTTTTTCCCTGGAAACACATTGGGATCACCTTGGGAAACAGACCTAACAGTGGTATTGTTGGGTCAAAGGGTATACAGTTTAATAACTCTTTGGGCATAATTCCAGATTGCTCTCCAAAATGGTTGGATCAGTTCCAACTGATACTGTTCCACCAAAATTATTGTATTAGTGTCCCAATTTTTTCACATCCCCTCCAACATTTGTCATTTTCCTCTTCTATCATTTAAGCCAATCTGATAGGTTTACTATCTCAAAGTTACTTTAATTTGCATTTCTCTAATCAATAAGTTTAGAGCATTTTTTCCATATGACTATATATAGCTTTGATTTCTTCATCCAGAAACTGCCTATTCATATTCTTTGACCATTTATCATTTGGGGAATGACTCATATGATTGTTGTTGTTGTTGTTGTTGTTGAAGGATGAACAAAAACATTTGGGAAATGACTTATATTCTTATAAATTTGACAAAGTTCTCTACATATTTGAGATGAGACCTTTATCCAATAAACTGTCAATAAAATATTTTCCCCAATTTTCTGCTTTCCTTTTAATCTTGGCTACATTGGTTGTATTTGTGCAAACCCTTTTTAATTTAACAAAATAAAAATTATCCCTTTTACATCTCATGACACTCTCTATTGTTTATTCATAAATTCTAGTCCTATCCATAGGTAATATGTTCCATGTTCTTCTAGTTTACGTATGATATCTTCCTTTATGTCTAAATCATGTATACATTTTAACCTTTTCTTAGTAAATGGTGTAAGATATTGATCTACCTAGTTTCTGCCAGATTGCTTTCCAGTTTTCCCAACATTTTTTTTCACCAAATAGTGAATTCTTATCCCCCCAAATTAAAATTTTACATCTGTAAAACTCAACTTTACTATGTACCATTTGTCTACTCTGTTCCACTGATCCACCTTTCTATTTTTTTTTTTTTGCCAGTACCAGATAAGTTTGATACTTACTGCCTTAATACAGTTTAAGATCTGGTACTGCTAAAACTCTTTCCTTTATGGTTTTTTTTTTCATTAATTCCTTTGCTATTCTTGACCTTTTGCTTTTCCAAATGAATTTTATTATTTTTTTAGCTCAATAAAATATATATATTTTTGTAATTTAACTGGGAAGGCATTGAATAAATAGATTAGTTTAGGTAGAATTGTCATTTTTATTATATTGGCTCTGCCCACTCATGAACAATTAATATTTCTCCAATTACTTAAATCTGATTTTATTTGTATAAAAAGTATTTTATAATTATGTTTATCCAGTTCCTTGGTTTGTCTTGAGAGGTGTATTTTATTGGCAGTCTCAGGTATTTTATGCTGTCTATGGTTATTTTAAATGAGTTATCTCTTACTATCTCTTATCTGGAAGTTTTGTTGGTAATATATAGAAATGCTGATGATTTATGTGAGTTTATTTTATGTCCTACTTTGCTAAAATTATTATTTTAACTAACTTTTTAATTGATTCTCTACTATTTTCCTCATATAATATCATATCATCTGCAAAAAGGGGTAGTTTTATTACTTCATTCATTGCTCGTTCTGATTCCTTCAATTTCTTTCTCTTCTCATTGCTATTACTAACATTTCTAACACAATGTTGAATAACAGTGATAATGGACATCCTTGTTTCACTCCTGATATTATTGGGAACACTTCCAGCTTATTCTCACTACAAATTATGCTTGTTGATTATTTTAGGTAGATGCATCTTATCATTTTAAGGAAAAATTCATTTATACCTATGCTTTCAAATGTTTTTAATAGGAATGAGTATTGTATTTTGTCAAAAGCTTTTTCTGCATCTATTGATATGATCATAGTGTTTTTTGTTACTTTTGTTTTTAACAATCAATTTTGTTAATAGTTTTCCTTATGTTAAACATCCCTGAATTCCTGGTATAAATCCCACTTGGTCATAATGTAAAATCTTTGTGATGTATTTTTGTAATTTCCTAGCTAGTATTTTATTTAGGATTTTTGCATCTATATTCATTAGTGAAATTGTTCTAAAATTTTCTTACTCTGTTTTTACTCTTTCTGGTTTAGGTATCAGCACCATATTTGTTTCATAAAAGGAGTTGGTATGACTTTTTCTTTGCCTATTATTCTGAATATTTAATATTGGAATTAGTTTATCTTTAAATGTTTGGCAGAATTGACTTGTAAATCCATCCGGTCCTGATGCTTCTTTCTTAGGAAGTTCATTTGTGGTCTGTTCAATTTCTTTTTCTAAAATAGGTTTATTTAGATATTCTATTCCCTTTTCTGTTAATCCAGGCAATTTATATTTTGTTAGTATTTTTCCATTTCATTTGAATTGTTAAATTTATTAGCATATAATTGAGCAAAATAACTCCTAATAATTACTTTGATTTCATCTTAATTAGTAATATATTCACCCTTTTCATTTTTGATACTAGTATTTGGTTTTCCTCTTTCTCTTTTTTAAATCATATTAGCCAATGGTTTATCTGTCTTACTGATTGTTTTTTCATAAAACCAATTCCTAGTTTTATTTATTAATTCAAAGGTTTTCTTACATTTAATTTTAGTAATCTCAACTTTAATTTTTAGGATTTCCAATTTGGTATTTAATTTGGGATTTTTAATTTGTTCTTTTTCTAGGTTTTTTTTTTAATTGCATACCCAATTCATTCTCTCCCTCTATTTTTACTCTATCCCTCTTCAGAAGTTCAATTTACTTCTGACAACTGTCTCTCTAATTCATACCCTTCCTAATAGTCCCTCTCGCCCTCTTCTTTGGCCCTCTTATTTCTTAATCTGCATACCCTTCTAAGAATTCCTCCCTTATCATGTCCCCTATCCCTCCTATTTCTCTGTAAGTCAAGAAAACTTTTATATAGCCTTCTAGATATGCAAATCATTGCCTCTTTAACTCAGTTATGTTGAGAATAAGGTTCTAGCACTACCAACCCTCCACCCTCTCACTCACCCTTCACTGTAACAGTTCTTCCATTTATGCCACATTTGTATAATTGCTCCATTTTACCTCTCCCTACCCAATTTTATTTTGATCATCCCATCATACTTACCTCAACTCCAAGCCTTCTATATATGCTCTTTCAAACTACCCTAGTAATGATAACATTCTTAAGCATTACAGATACAATTTTCCCATGTAAGAATAAACAGTTTGACCTTATTAAATCCCCTATAATTGGTCTTTCATGTTTACCTTCTTATGTTTTCTCCTGATTCTTGTAGGTCAAATTTCCTGTTCAATTCTGGTCTTTCCCTCAAGAATGCCTGAAAGTCCTTTAATTCTAATTAAATATCTTTTTTTCTTGCAGGATTATACTTGGCTTTGCTGGATAAGTTACTCTTGGTTCCAAACCCAGCTCCTTTGCCCTTTGGAATATTATGTTCCATGCCTTTTGGTCTTTTAATGTAGAAGCCGCTAAATCTTGTGTTATCCTGACTGTAGTTCCATAATATTTAAATTGTTCCCTTCTGGTTTCTGTAGCATTTTCTCCTTGACCTGGGAGCTTTGAAACTTAGCCGTAATGTTCCTGTGAGTTTTCATCTTGGAATTTCTTTCAGGTGATCACTAGATTTTTTGAATTTCTATTTTACCCTGTAGTCCTAAAACTTCAGGGCAATTATCCTTAATAATTTCTTGAAGTATAATGTCTAGACTCATTTTTTGATCATAACTTTCAGGTAATCCAACAATTCTTACTTGTCTCTCCTCAATCTGTTTTCCATTTCCTCTTCTATTTTTTTTCTTTTGGTTTTTTTTTAAATTATTTTTTAGTGTCTTATAAAGTCATTAGCTTCCCCTTGCCCAATTCTCATTTTTAAAGAGCTATTTTCTTCTGTAAGTTTTTGGTTCTCTTTTTTTCTTTTCATAATTTTCTTGATTTTCTTGCATTATTCTAATTTTTTTCCTAATTTTTTCTTTCTTACTTGATTTTTAAAGTCCTTTTTAAGCTCTTCCAAGAACTCTTTTGGGGTTTGTGACTATTTTACATTTTTCTTTGAAACTTTAGAAGTAGTTGTTTTGATTTTCACTGTCTTTTTCTGAGTTTAAACCCTGATCTTTGTCACCATAGTAGCTACCTATGGTTGGGTTCTTTCTCTTTTGCTTACTCATTTTTAGCTGCCTATTTCTTGGCTATTAACTTTACGTTAGAGTTGGACTCTAATCCTGACATGTGGGGGATAATGTCTCAGGCTTCAAGTTTTTCATGCTGTTATTTTCTGAGCTTTATCTGGGGCCTTTGACCTCTTAGTTCTTTCAGTGTTTTATAATCCAAGGCCAGATATGGTCACTGCTCCTCCAGCTCACACTTTGGTCTATGAGTAACCTCAGGTGCTCCTCTCCACCCCTGAGCTGGGACCAGGGCCCCCAGCGATGCTGTCACTGCAAAAGCTCTCATTCCCTGCAGACCCTCAAATGGCTGCAAGCTTCAGCTCACCCCTCTGCCCTGGATCAGAAACAAGGGACCTCATTCTCCTGCGACTGACCATAGCCAGCAGGGCTCCACCCCTTTGCAACCACTCCCACCCGGATGTACTTGTTCCTCATTGCTGATAACCACAGCCTAAGACTAGTCTGGTCAGCACACATGGGCTCTGGGTCTAGCACCAGCCAGTGGAGGACCCTGCAATCTTCTCTTGATCAGCCGTCTCATCCCCATACCATGGGGTGAAAGTTCCTGAAGCTGAGACTGCCTCCCACACAGCTGCCCCTAGGTGGTTTTGTTGTTTGTTGATTCTGATATCTTCACTTCAATCAGGTCAGACCACCACCCCTAATGTCCTTCCAAGTTGTCTTAGGCTGGTCAACTGTTTTACCTTGACTGTTAATTATTTCTACTTCTCTAAAGTTCACTTGGAGGCATTATTTTAAATTATTTGGGGTGGGGGGAGAATTTGGGAGAGCCAGGTAATTTCCTGCCCTATTCCACCATCTTCCCAGAATCCCTCACAGCATGCTTTCCTAAAGCATTTCGTCATGTATTCACCAGTATCCCACCCCATGGGGTAAGGATTACAATATTATTACATCCATTTTGCAAATGAAGGGATTTACATTACCTCATAAGGTTCTGAAAAGAGGAGTACTTGGCCAACCAAGGTCATCAGACTAGTTAAGAGACACAGTCTAAATTTAAACTCAGGTCTTCCGATTCCAAAGCCTTTGCCCACTCAGGTATAGTACGGTCCTTTCTTCATTACAGCATTTGTATGAAGTTTTAAGATCACAAAGCAGTTGTCTCATGATAGCTATCAATCATCTATTTACCTATCTCACCAACACTGTCAATTTTTCTACAACCTACAAAAAGCACTCTCACCAAATCAAATTCAGTAGAGCTCAGCTCTCAACTTTATAGATTTTAGAGCTGGAAATGACCTTGGAGGTCATCTGTCAAACCCATGCATGTTACAAGTGAGAAAACAATCTCAGAGAGGGCAAATGACTTGCCTAAGGTCAAACAAATAATAGTTGGCAGAGCCAGGATTCTGACACAGATGCTCTGACTTCAAATACTGAGTGCATTTCCTAGCGGTGCCAACAAAAACTCTTGAATATCCTGGGGAACTTAGCAAAACTTGAATAGAATGTAAGCTCACTGAAGGCAACGTCTGTTTCAATTTTTTCCCCAGTGCTTGTACATAATAGGCACCTAATAAGTGCTTGTTGAATTTAATTGGACACAATAAAAGATTGCATTTCATCCCAAACGAGGATAGTGGCAGGGAAAGGATATGTAATTTCATTCCCATAAGAAACTTCTTGAGGAGGAAACTCTTACCAGGGAAGGTCAGCACCTTCTCTGCATTATCATCTGAGAGAGTTGCTTAGAGTACTTAGTGGCTAAGTGCTTGCCTAGGGTCACCCAGCCAGGAGGTTTCACTGGCAGGGCTTGAATCAGGTCCTCCTGATGCCAGAGCCAGCACTTTATGAACCACCCCACACAGCTTCTCATATCATAACCAAAGTGATACTTAAATGCAGTAACAGTGCCCTTGACTAAGAGGATGACATTCTAATTTACCATATATAAACCTATCAAATTATGAGTTAAGTAAATCTTTGTGGCCTGGTCTGAGAACCTAACCACCATATATAATAACATTGTTTCTATGGGAAAATGTTATGTGTTCCAAACAACCAAGTCATGCATTTTTACATTGCATGTATGTATTACATGTTGCTATCTATGTCAAGTTGAGCTTTATCAAAAGTCAAAGCATTTAAATTATGCCATCGAGTCCAACTTGGACTTAAGCAGGAATCTATTCTGTGACATTCCTGTCAGCCAGCCTCCACTTAAAGAATTCCAGAGCTGGGCAACCTATTCCCCCTTTGGACGACTATAATTGTTACGATGTCCCTCTATATATGTATTCTTTAAAATATTTTTCCAATTATGTGCAAAATTTTTTAACATTTATTTTTTAAAATTTTGAGTTCCAAATTCTCTCCTTCCTTCTCTCTACCACCTCATTGAGAAAGCAAGCAATTTGATATACATTGTACATAGGCACTTATGCAAAACATTTCCATATTAGTCATGTTGTGAAGGAAAACACAGACAAAAAAATCCAAGAAAAATAAAGTTTTAAAAAAGTATGCTTCCATCTGCATTCAGACTCTATCTGTTCTTTCTCTGGGATCATTGTATTGCTGAAAATAGCTAAGTCACCCATAGTTGATCACTGTACTATGTTGCTATTACTCTGTACAATGTTCTTCTGGTTCTGCTCACTTCACTTTGCATCAGTTCACTTAAGTCTTCCCAGGTTGTTCTGAGAGCATCCTGCTTGTCATTTCTTATAGCCCAGTAGTATTCCATCACAATCATATGCTACAACTTGTTCAGCCATTTCCCCAATTGAGTTCCAGTTCTTTGGCACCACAAAAAGAGCTGCTATAAATATTTCTGCACATATAGGTCCTTTTCCTTTTTCTTTGATCTCTTTGGGGCATAGACATAGTAGCGATATTGCTGGTCAAAGGGTATACATGGTTTTATAGTCCTTTGGGTGAAGTTCCAAATTGTTTTCCAGAATGGTTGGACCAGTTCACACCCCGCCAACAGTGCATTAGCATCTCATCCAAGATATTCCTCTATATAATGAGTCAAAAGTTGTCTTTCTGCAGCTTCAACCTATTTTTTCTAGCTTTTCACTTTGGGGCCAAGCAAAATAAGGTTAATCTCTCTTCCATTGTTATTGTTCAGTCATGTTCAACTCTTCATGACCCCATGGATGCTATCAATAGTGTTCACAGGGTTTCTTGGGTAAGGTTGCTGCAGTGGTTTTTCATTTCCTTTTCCAGTGAATTAAGGCAAACGAGGTTAGTTGACTTGCCCAAGGTCACACAGCTAGTATCTGAGGCTGGATTTGAACTCAGATGTTCCTGACTCCAGGCCCAGCACTCTATCTACTGAGCCATCTAGCTACCTCCAAAGGTTTCTCCTCTCTAGGTTAATATAACTTCTAGTTCCTTCAAACCTTCCTCATAATTATGGGCTCAAGTACCTTCACCATTCTGGTCAATCCCCTCTGGATATGCTCAGATTTGTCAATGTCCTTCGTGAAATGTAGCACCAAGAACTGAACATAATATTGCTGCTATCATTGGAGCAGAATACAGTATAGAAAGACTATAATCTCCCTCTTTCTAGATAGTAGGAAGGAAGGAAACAATCATTTATTAAGTGCTTATTATGTGCCAAGCATTTTAAAATATTGTCCTTGTGATGTGTAAAAAGTTCAAGAGACATAGTTTCTGGGTAACTAATCATTTTATTAATCATAATAGCAATAATTAATAAAAGGAGTCAGTGACACTCTCAAATGCCAAAGACCCCTCATGGAACCCACTCATCACTTGGAAGCCCTTGGAAGAGTGGGTGTTCCTAAAGACGGCAATCAACTCTGATGGGTTAATAATGAGAAGAATGATAATGAGAGGTGGACCTATTCTAATGAAGGGCTGGGGACAGTGACTCTGATCAGTTGGTCTTCTACAAAGAGACTTATCTCTTACCCAGTTCATCCCCACCTAGGGCAATCTAAACAAAAGTGGGTCCACCTCTGCTCAGAACTGGCTGAGTGGAATACAATGAGCCAGAATTCACCTTAGATTAAATTCTTTGTAAGGTTCTCTAGCTGGAATGGGATCTCCCACCCAGGATCAAAAGGTATGCACCTGTGGATATATGTAATTTCATCCTTCAAAAATGCCCTTCAGAGACTGAACTGAACCACCAGTCTTCAGGGACTTCTGAAGAAATCCTGGTCCTAATTCAGTAATTGATTATTAATGCCTCATTTGATCCTCACAACAATTCTGGGAGGTAGGTGCTGTAGGGATTAAAATTGTCCAATCTGCAAGAAAAACCACTGAGGTAGAGTTCTGAGCCAATGGCACCTTATTAAAGGGTCCATGGTCCCTTCTAATGAAGTGGACCTCAGATCTTCCTCACGATCTGAGATGCCTCCTTCCAGGACCTTGTTTTTATAGGATTTGATACTCAAATATACAAAGAGATATGGTGAAATACAGAATCTCACTGGTTGATAGATCTTGTTTGTGAGGGCCAAAAATGACATTGCAGGGGGGTCACAGGCTGAGTGAAGCATGGGGCATCACCACTGACTAAATGGTCAAAAGATGGTCATAAAATGGTCACCTACTCATGATGGACAAGAGAGAATGGTTCAGAGGTAGAAAAATAAATTAGAGGACTTTCCAAAGCATTAAGACATCCCACCCATGCTAGGTTTGGACATGGAAGTTGAGTAAAACAGTGGAGATATCTTTGTCAGCATTTTCATGGTTGCACAAGTGAATCTCATAACTTGGTAAACAAGTAGTGAACATTACATTAAAGTTTGAGGCCCACTATAGGAACCTATTTATCCCTATATGATTTATATAGAATATTAAACTGATTAATAACTGATCGAAATAGTGTAGCGGTCCAAATGAATTACTACTCACAGTGCTATTATTACTCCCATTTCACAGTTGAGGAAACTGAGGCAGAACAAGGTGAAATGACTTGTTTAGGGTCCCACAGATAGTAAGTGTCTAAGGTAAGATTTGAACGCAGTTCTTCCCCAACTCCAGGCCCAGAGCTCTATCCACTACACCATCTAGCTGCCTCTGTATTCTATTAATGCAGCCTAAGATTGCATTAGCTTTTTTTGGTTGTCATTTCATACTTATTGAGCTATAAGTCCAATAAAAACTTCCTGATCTTTTTCACATGGATTATCTAGGCAGGTTGCCCCAATTATGTACCCATTCACTTTTTAAAAAAAATTTAACTCAAGCATAGGACTTATCCCTACCAAATTTCATTTGAGAGGCAGCCTGGCACAATGGAGAAAGAGCTAGCCTCAGAGTGAGGAAGACTTGTTGGAGTGTTTTCCTCTGACACGCCCTGACCCCTAGACAAGTCACTTAACCTCAGTGATCCAGGCATTTTCCTAAGTGTCTAGTTTCTCTGCAACTATATAGCTGCGGAACCAGTGCTGATCTTCATTGGCAGAGGAGATTTCTTCAGCAGGAGTTCACTACATGAAATCATAGGTTTTGTGTCCCTACTCTCCTTTCCCCCAAATCATCTTATTGGCTTTGGCCTGTTGCAATGTTTTTGAACTCAGATTCTTGTAACCAAATGTATTTGTCATTTCTCCTAGTGCATGACACTTGTGAATTTTATAAACAACCTGTAGCTCTTCAAAATTCTTCTCCAGGCTGACACGCTGCTCTCCCTCCCCTTTAATCATCACTCTCTGGGTCTAGATGTTCAAACTGTTTTAAATGCACCTAACTGTGCTATTAGGCAGCTAGGTGGCACAGTGGCTAGAGTGTGGGGCCTGGAGCCAGGAAGACCAGAGTTCAAATCTGGCCTCAGACACTTACCAGCAGTGTGACTCTGGGCAAGCCACTTAACCCTGTTTGCCTCAGTTTCCCCATCTGGAAAATGAGCTGGAAAAGGAAATGGCAAACTGCTCCAGTATCTTTGCCAAGAAAAACTCAAAAGGGATCACAAAGAATTGGTCACGACTGACACAAATAAACAATAAACTCTACTATCAGTTCACATACTTTGTTCAAAAAATTATGAGATGCTGTCAAATGCCTTTATTCAAGTATACCATTTCTATCTCATGACCTTGATTTATGAGTCTAGTAAGCCTGTCAAGGCAAATGAAGTTTGCTTGGCATGAACTTTTCTTGATGAACCCATACAGGTTCATTGTGATTATGGCTTCCCCTATTTAAATGCCCACAGATAATCCCTTTAATATTTTCTAGAATATTCCTCTCTGTAATCTCCTTGCTCCCTGGATCTCTTTCTATTTTTAAAAAATATAATTTTATTTTTAGCTCCAAATTCTCTTCCTTTCCAAGACGTCCTGGAAGTCCTTGAAAGTGTGTAATATTGACTGCTATGATCTAACATCACAAAGTATAAATTTGATTTGTTTTCTCTTTGGATTTGATAAACACTCTGTTCTTAATTTGTAACTTAAAGCAAACCTTATAGAAAGAGGTAATTTCTAGAATCTTCTGAAAGTATCTCTGTAAGAGTAAATGATATCCAGATTTCTTAACCAAATAGTTGGTTAGTAAGGGATCTTTTTATCTGGCAATTGAGCCCCAAACAGCAAACTAACAAAAATATTGTTTGTAATAGATGATTACTAAATACAATGCTGAATGACTCCATTTATTTGCCTCAACAATATGGTGCCTTGGACTTGGATCAATTTCTAATAGATGCTAGTATTGGTACAGAGTTTTGTTTTGTTTTCACTGAACCTCATTTATCACTGAACCTTCAACGATCAGAGGTAATAGAACCTAATATATATCTCTATGGTGCTTTTCAGTGAGGAATTGATTATATATTCCAGAGTTGGGATATGTGCTAGACCAGTTCTATATGTATTGGATCTGTTGGAATAAATATTTAAATAAGAGGTTAAGAGAGTTTATCATTACAGCAGGATATTGAGATTAGTGCTTATCATCAGATAAAAAGTTTTCAGTCAAGGAAAAGTATTGAGATTAGCCTGGTTTTCTTCAGGTGGAGTTACTGAATGTTTCTTTTCTTACCACGCCCCCCACCCCATTTCCTACCATAGTCCAGAACGAAGTTGGAAACAGGTAGTTCCTGGGTCTTTTTCTCCCCAGTGTGAATTGGATTTTCTTTGTATGAAGAGAGAGAGAAAGAGAGAGAGAGAGAGAGAAACCCTGAATGATTTTTGCTTTCCATTATGGAAATGAATGCATGTTCCCTGAAAGTCACACCTGATAGCCTTTTCTTCATCAATATTTAAGCTCTAAAGTTTAATGCTAGCTGCACCTCCGCTGAGTTTGAAGGCCATGCTCAGCATATTCAAATGTAAGGAGTGTTGGTGGAATCTTTGTTTTTTCATATTTCCTTAAGTGTCTCTGGATTAATAGTAAAGAGCAGTCCTGATCTGCTTTCCTTTTCTAGTCCCACCCCCACCCCCACCATCTTTTTCAAAATACCCCAGGTAATAGCAATGGTTCTCTTAATCTTGACTCTCTGTGTATAAGCCCATTTGAAGCAAAATGAGTACTTAGTCCCAGAAAGAAAAAAAAAATTACTGTTGCCTGGTTTTTTGTATAGCAAGTACATACTGATCCTAGGCTATGAAGATTTATGGCTGTATAGAATCTTCCCACATTTACTTATCCTTATCATAGGTACATCAAAGCTTTGACTTAGATAAATTTACTCTTTTGAAAAGGATCTCGAGTCTGCCTCAGTTTCCTCAACTGTGAAATGGGTTCTAAAACCTAGGATGGACATGGGCATACAGAAATTTGTACAGGACAGCAGTCTAAATTTTGTAGTTTTAAAGATGGAATGCCATACTGAGCCTTCGGTGGGGGATATATACACAAACAAGTTTTGACAAATAGAGAGCCATTGTAAGCTGGAAGGAGTTGGCCTTTTGACTATTTCGAATAAAACTATCTTGGAAGGGTCTAAGTCTTAATTTGAGGTCCACGGCTTCCCAACAGGTCCACGGATAAATTTCAGGAGGTCTATGGACTTGGTCAGGGGAGAAAGTACATCTTCATTTTTCACTAACTTCTAAATTGGAATTTTGTATTTCCTTCAATTATTAAAAAAAAAAAAATTATTCTAAGGTGGGGATCCAGGATACCAAAAAAAAAAAAAAAAAACCAGTTAAGAACTCCTGGTCTAAGTGTTGTTTTTGTTTTTGTTTTGTTTTTTTTTAAAGGACTCTTCAATAGTTCACTTTCCCTTAAAGATCTGGCAGTGTTGATTGACATGCATTATGAAATTAGGCGACCGAATGGAAGACAAGAAGGGCTGGGCTTGACCTTGGAGGGTAGCAGCAGACTTTAGCGAGGAAAGGCATCCTTTAACTTTTATTGATGCTTCCTTTTCCTAAATAGCAGTTACTTTTCAATTTTACCCTCCTACTGCTAGAACCCTCAACTTTAACAAAGAAAAATAATCAAAATAAAGACCAACTCATAAAGCAACTGCCACTGCCAAATCCCCCACTCACAGTCCAACATCTCTACCTGAGGAAGGCTGTTTGTTTCATTATCACTGGTACCCTGAAGACTAATCAAAAAGAGACTAAGTAAAGACCAGTGGATGGCTAAATTGGGTTCTTCTGGGAGGGAGCACGGTCTGGAGGTAAGGGTGTTGGGTTTGGAGTCAGGTGATAGTTTCAGGTCTCAGCTCTGTCACCTAAGTAACCCTGAGCAAGTCACTTCATCTCTGTAGGCCTTATTTTTCTCATCTGTAAAATGAGAAAGGTTGATAAATTGCCTTTAAGATGTCTTCAAGTTCTAGATTTGTTATCCTGATTCTGTCCTTTCAGCATAAGTGACCCAGTTACTCAGCCTGCTGTTAGAGGCAGCAATCAACCACAAGAAGGAAGTTAGCTAATTGCAGAGGAAGTCCTAGAGCTATGGCAAAGGTTTTTCCCAATTATCCTTGGGGGATTGTTTAACTGGGGTTGGGATTGACTGGACAAACACAAGCCTCTGGAACCTCAGGAATTTTTTTTTTTTTTCACTTTCAGCTTAGCAGCAAAGCGCAAAGTGTCACCTTCGAGTAACAATATCCTGGATTAGGGGGTCAGAGCTAAAGTAGGGTTGGTGTGGCAGACAGCCATTCTACTGTGCTGATAAGGCAGGGAGCCACATAGGTTATGACAGGGTTTTGGGGGGAAGGGGAGAGGGGAGAAAGGAGAGGAGAAGTAGGAGAGATGGAAACAAAGATTTACACAGAGTTAAAACAAAAGGCTTGAGAAGAATTTATTAACCCTTAGACAAACTTATTGCAAAAAAAGGAAAAGCAGGAATTGTACCAGACTCTTTCTGTAAGACAAAAATAGTCCTAATACCTAAACTAGGGAGAGGCAAAGAAAATTATAGATCAATATCTTTAAAGAATATTGATGTGAAAATATTAGCAAAAATGTTACAACATATTAAAAAGATTAGGCCAGATTAGATTTATGCCAGGGATACAGGGTTAATTCACTATTATGAAAACTATAAACTTAAGACCACATATTAATAACAAGAACAATAAAAATCATGACTCTTTCAATTGATGCAAGAAAAAGTTTTTGACAAAATACAGCATTCCTTTGTGTTAAAAATATTAAGCAGCATAGGAATGAATGGACCTTTCCTTAATATGGCAAAAAAAACACCTATCTAAAACCAAGAGCTAGCATTATTTGTAATAGAGGAAAACTAGATGTCTTTTAAGTAAGATCAGGGATAAAGTAAGGATGTTCATTTCATCATTATTATTTGATAAGAGTGATAGAAATGCTAGAATTAATAAGAAAAAAAATTGAAGGAATAAGGATAGGCAAAGAGGAAACAAAAGTATCAGTTTTTGCAGATGGTATAATGGTTTACTCACAGAACCTCAGAGAGTCAATTAAAAACTAATTGAAACAACAACTTCAGCAAAGTAGGATATAAAATAAACCCACAAGAATTATCATCCTTTCTGTACATTACAAAATCCAGCAGAGATAGAAAAAGAAATTTAATTTAAAAGTTACATGTATGAATTATCTGGAAGTTCATCCATCAAAACAGGAATTAATGATTACAGCTACAAAAACTCTACAGAAATAAAGACAGAACTAAATGACTGGAGAAATATCGGACAATGTCAATACAGTAAAAGCAAGTTATCTAAATTAATTTATAGATTTAGTGCCATACCAAATTACTAAAGAGTTACTATATAGAACTAGAAATTTTATTAACAACATTAATCTGAAAGAATAAAATGTTGAGAATATCAAGGGAAACAGTAGGAAAAAAAGGTGGGAGAATGGGGACCCACCAGTACCAGTTCTCAAACTATACTACAAAGCAATAATCATCACTACTCTTTTGTACTGGTTAAAAAAAAAATAGAAAAGTTCATCAGTCGAAGAATTTAACTACATGAGACCCAGAAGCACACGAGTATGAACAGTATAAAGCTGGTAAGCCCAAGGATCCAACTTCGACAGTAAGGACTCACTACCAGACAAAAAATGGTAAAAAAACTGGATAGTAGCGTGTCAGAAATGAAGTTTAGACTAACATCTCTTACCGTATAACCCAATAAACTCCAAATAAACACGACTTAAATATAAAAAGCTGTATCATAAACAAATTGGAGGGGGTAGGAGTGAGATATTCTCAAAACTGATTAGGGAAACAATTCCCAACCAAACAAGGGTTTGGTTAAGAACAGAGAAGCTGAAGTAGACAATCCTGATTACATAAAATTGAATTTTTTTTTTACAAACAAGATTAATGACATTAGAAGGGAAACAGTTAACTGAGGGAAAAATCTTTGCTGCAAACTTCTATAATAAAGGTATGATATCCAAGATATCTAAGAAATTGATACAAATAAATAAGAGCTACTTTGCATGAAAAACATGGGCAGTGAATATGAACAGATAATTTTCAAGGGAAAAAAGTTATTAATAATATGAAAAAAATTACAAATCACTGAGCTATGCAAAGTAAAACATCTCTTATGTTTCACCTCACACTCACTGGATCGGCAAAGATGACAAAAAAGGAAAATGACAATTGTTGAAGGGGCTCTGGGAGGACAGATGTACTAGTATACACTATTGATAGAACTAAATGGTCCAATAATTTTTGAAAGCAATTTGAAACTATACTGGGAAAACCTGTGTAACCTTTGACTTAGCAATATTGCTACTAGGCTTATACCACCTATCAAATACAGAGGGAAAGTATCCATATGCCCAAAAATATTAATTGCAGCAATTTTTGTTGTAGTAAATAGTTGGAAACAAATTGGGTGCTCATTTATTGAAGTAAATGGCTCAACAAATTAAGGTATATGAAAGCAGTGGAATATTATACTATAAAAAATGAAGAGATGGAGTCACAGAAACCTAGGAATTATATGAATGGGTGCCGAATGAAATGAACAGAACCAGAACAATATGATGGCTTTAACATTGTAAAGGAAATCAACTGTACAAGACTTGGTCAATGCAATGGCCAATGATGATGCCATTAAACTAATAAAGAATCATGTCTTTCATCAAATTGGTGGACTATAGGTGCAAAACAAGACATTCATTTTCAGACATGACCAATGTATGATCTTTTTTTTTTCATTACACTTATTACAAAGATAGGACTTTTAGTTTGAGGAAGACAGAAGTTAGAAGGGAAGTGTGGGGGTTGTGGTAGTGATACTAAAAAAGAAATGAAAAAGAAATAAAAGAGCATCAGTGAATCTCCAAAAAACAAATAGGAGAGATCACAGGTAAGTTCAGAAGGAGATATAGATAAGTAAAAGTTAGAACTATGGTATTAAATTGGAAATATATTTTAAAAATTCATGCTGTACCCAGTAGAGATTCATGGCTTCACATGCAGTCCTCTTTTAACGTTTATACATGAAAATGTTTTACATGTTTTAATGTTTGTACATGAAAATATTCATATTTGTTAAGTTTATAATAAAAAGGAAAGAAAAAAAGGGGAGGGAGAAGTTCTTCATGTCTCACCTGACTGATATCCTTCTCTATACTCACAAATCCTACATTGCAACAAGTTAAGGACCCAGATGAGCTGATGTCTAAATTTCCCAGAACTCTGTATTTTTAGATTCACTCATCTGAGCACTCAGGATTTATCTTCAAATCCCAGGCTCATCCTACACCTGATTTAATGCAGATATTTTGGTGTTATATCTCGTATTACTACATAATCACTTAACTGATTAACTTCCCCTTTCTCTGCCCAAAGTGGGAGATGGAGTGGAAAAAAACAAACACCAACTTATCAGAATCATATAACCTGACACAGGTCACCCCTAAAGTCGACAACAAATACCGTATCTCATCACATAATTATCGAACCCTGTTTTTTCAGTCCAAAAATTGGTTTGTAACCTTTCATCGCATAGTCGTCGCATGGTGTAATTCTGTTCGTCATACCACTTAAAAGATAAACAGAGCAGCAACGTATTCACCAGTGGCATATGGATACACATTTATCTCTCACGTATTGCAAGTCACAAGCCTAGAATTTCAGCCCACACAAATTGTTAATATTCAATTTTAATGCATATTCACAAGTATTCCATCCATCCTAATCTTGCACCAAAGACAGTTTAGTAATAAATGATACTGGCACAATTTTTTAAAAGCTTCACATAATGATTGCACTCCACTTTTTGGCAAAAAACTCGGCATAAATGTGGTGAAATACAGTATCTCTTCCTTTAGGGTAAAAGTGATAATGACATGTACAGAATTTTGAGGTTGCAAAGTACAAAAGTTACCAGGTGATGTACCATAAGATGGGCAGTGAAAGCTATCTAGATGAAGATCCAGACACTTAGAAAGTACCACAATTTACCAGTGAAGGAACAAAGCAAACAAACAAAAAACATCCCAAATCCAATATTCTATAAAGTTATTTTATTTGATAAACACATATATACACATAAAACTGATGTGGGGAAGCATATAAAAGATTAATGAAAAAAAACTCTAACATACAAAGAAGGGAGATGAAATAAATCCTTTTCTAGAGAACCAGAGCTTCTTATAAAAAAGAGAAAGCTGTAACAAGGAATTTTAAATCCTGTAATGATATAAAGTCTTTGTTGCAGAAGTCTGATGTCATCCAGAGAAGGGGAATTTTGTATGTTTCTCTTTGGTGCTGAGGAAACAACAGCCCAACATTCACTGCAGTCTCATTCGTTTCTCAGGAGGGCATTTAGTGCTAGTTGTCTGCTGTATGTTTTTGGGGGTCTCTTTTTCCTCTGTTTTTATCGCTTCAGGTGTAGGTTCTGGCTCCTTCTTGGTCTGATCCACTAATAACAAAAACACCATGCTGAGGGTGAAGTTAAATTTTTTAAAATTCCTTCTAAAAATATCAATCACAAATAACATAATTCTTTTTTTGGGGGGGGAATGGTATTTTAGGATCCATTTAAATTCCCAAAATACTGAGATCCTGCCCTCCTACTTTTTAGCACTTATGATCTAAAGCTAAGTATGACACAGTCAGAAAGAAAGAATTCTTTGAATGTTCTTCTGAGACCAAATGTCCTTTAAAGACAAAAAGATGTATCATTTTTTTCTGACTTCAAGTTCTATTCTTTCACTCAGATCTTTCAATAAATCCTGTAGAGTTCAATGAAAAATAGGACACTTTCAAATGCACATGTATGCATTACATTATGTGTTGCACATATAATACATTATATATAAAATGCATTTTTATATATGTGTATGTTCTTACGTGTGTGTATGTGTGAGTACACATGCACACACAAATAAAAATCTCTTATACAAAATATCTATAATTCACTTTGCAGGCACCAATATCTCTACCATGAAAGAACTGTTTGAAATGCTTCAGTGTCACTTTCTTGACAATTTAGAAGGCTTTAGAGGTAGGAAACAAAAAAAAAAAAAAATGCAGTAAGTCTAGAAGGACAAAGTAACTAGTTCACTCTATTCATATAGCCTACAGACTGCCATGTCTACCATCAAAAAATCTATTAATGTGTGTGGTTACTTTTGCCCTAAACAAGGTTATTATTTTTATTTCCAATTTTCTAAGAATGTTAGATGTCCATACCTGGCACAGGCTTTTCTCCAGGCTTTTGCTGCAGCAAGAAAAAGAGGCAGCTTATTAATAACAACTCATTTACATTGCACTTTAAGATTTACCCAGACCTCTTTTTTTTTTTTATTTTGCTAAGGAAAGGGTTCAGGCTTTTTTTTTTTGGACCAGGTGGGAAATATCGAACAAGACTACAGAAAGGAAATACACCCCCCCCCCCACCCCTCCAACCCCCCCACCCTCACACACACAGAGGGAGAGAGGGCAATCAGACTTCTTTTTTCAGGAACTCTTTTTCAACCCCTCTTAATTCTAGTGCTTTCCCTCTGTTAATTATTTCCTGTTTATCCTGCATATATATGTTGTTTGTATAGATTTATTTGCCTGTTGTTTCTCCCATTAGATTCTAAGTTCTTTGAGGGCAGGGACTGTCTTTAACTCTTTTTGTAACCCCAGTGCTTGTAAGGCACAGTGACTGACACAGAATAGGTGCACAATAAACTGATTGATTCTCACAGCCATCCTAGGAGGTGCAGAGTACAAATATTATTATCCTTATTTTACAGATAAGTAAATAAAGCATCAAAGAGGTTAAGTGAGCTAATCACAGAGCTAGAAAGAGTCAAAGCAGGGATTTGAACATGTATCCTGGTCCCAGTCCAGTACTCTATCTACTATACAACGCTATTTTTTTCTTCTTGTTTTTGCTTTTATAAAACTTTAACAAATTATAACAAAATTTAAATAAGCTATAATGGTCTCAATGATATTCATCGAACACTGTTGGAATGCCTCATCCTAAAAAGCAAAATTTTCATCTTCCTCTAACACACTTTTCTTCATTAATACTAAATCTTCCCATCCTCTCATATCTGACAAAAAACTTAAAAGGTAAATTAGAGCGGAATTTTCAAACATCAAATTCACTGCACCAAAAATACTCCCAACCCAACCTGAATATACCTAATAAAAGCCTCATTCTACTGACAACAGTCGTAAGACTGTCAAAGCAGTAGAGGAAATAAAGTGGAACGGAACAGTGGAGACCAAAAAGGTCCTCAAGGTATTCCTGATCAGAAGTGATGAAGCAGACGAGAGTCTACTCTCATCTACAACTATCTGAGGACATCCCTCATTGAGTACACATTTAGTAAGGACTATGTAGAATACATGGTGCGAGACTATGAAGACGACACATAGATAAATAAGAAACAGTCCCTGGGTCCAAAGATCTAATAACTCAGTAGAAGATAAAATGCACTGGTGAGTATAAAGCAAATTAGGAGATAGTGGATGCATATGAAGATCATAAAGTGTTATTTAATCAGCTTAATTAGAAATCACTTTGTGTGTATATGGGTGTATATGTGTGTGTGAGAGAGAGAGAGGCAGACAGACAGAGGTTGGAGGTGGAGCTTAGGGAAGACATCAAGGAGGTAGTGGACCTTGAATAACAAATTAAAGAGTTTGAGTTTTCTTTGGTAAACATAAAAAAGCCACTGAAATTGTTTGGGTTGTGAAATAACTCGACTACACTTGTGCACTGGTGAAAATCAATCTGATAGCTGTATGAAGGATAGTATGAGTAAGAGGGACATGGGAGGAGTGAAAGACAAGAGGTCAATACAATAGTCCTGAGGGCCTGACCTAAGCAGTGGGAGTGGAAAGGAGAGAACAGAATAAAAGACAGTGAAGAGGCCTCATGATTTTATAAAATTCAAATATTTCAGCTGACATGTGGGCACCAACCTACTCTTCTCCAGCCTTATCTCACACTATCGGTCTCCACATACTCTAGACTCCAGTCAAACTGGATTATTCCTAGACCCCTGAACATGACTCATGCTTTCCCAAATTTGCTCATGCAGGTCCCCATCTCCTTTTACCTACCAAACAAAAGTTCCAAGTCTTCAGCTTGGCATTCAAGGCCCTCCATAATTTAATTTCAGCTTTTCTTTTCAAACTTACCTCATACTAATTCTCTTCCAGCCAAACTGTACTCCTTGCTCCCTGAATTTGTCCTGCCCTCGTTTGGCGTGTTCTGTTTTCTATCTCCCTCCCCTCTTTGCCACCTCCTTCTACCTCCAATTCTACTAATGCCTGGAATGTGTCTCCCACCTCTCTTAGTTGCAAACATTCCCATTCAGATGCCACCTTCTCCTCAAAGTCTTCCCTGATCCTCTCCCAGGTTAAGGAAGTCTTCCCTAGGGGCAGCTAGGTGGCACAATGGATAGAGCACTGGCCCTGAATTAAGGAGGACCTGAGTTCAAATCTGGCCTCAGACACATAACACTTACTAGCTGTGTGACCCTGGGCAAGTCACTTAACCCCACTGCCTAGCCAAAAAAAAAAGAAAAAAAGAAAGAAGTAAGCTTTCCCTCACTGGATCTCATAGAACTCTGTACCTCACTTATGTACTAATTTTCTAAGTAGTTCTAAATTAGGGTAGAAATGGTGTCTCATTCATCTTTGTATTCTTAAATCATAGCCAGGTACCATGCACATAGTAGGTACTTAATAAATGTTTCTTGAATTGAACTCTTGAGAAGAAGTTGGAATGATCCTCAAGTACACCACTCCAAAGTGGAGCAGCTCTTGAGGAGAACTCTCTACAACTCTCAAAGCTGCAGCAGAAAATGAAGAACTAGGAGGCTTCTGATAACTGTATTTCTGAAGACAAAAAGTATAATGATGGAGGTGAAGAAAAGTTCTGGGCCAACCACATCTTATTATCTTTCTTGAAAACCTATCTGTGCCTTCCTGGCACTGGGCTGGTGAACACATGAAGTCTACATAAACCTTTCTTGATCCCTCTTCCCTACACACTGATATTGGTACCAGACCTCACCCCTTATCCAATTACATTGTATTTAACTTGTATATGCTTATATAGTACATTTGGCACACTGTGAAGACTGTAAGCTCTCTGAGGGCAGACATTATTTTGCCTCTGACTTTGTATCTTCCATGCCTAGCATAATGCTTAGCACAAAATATATGATTCATAAATGTTTCTTAGTGGAACACAGAATTCCTATCAATTCCATTATTCCTCTTTAAGAGTCTTTTCTATACTATATATCCATCTCTAGGGATGGGGAACCTCTGGCCCTGAGGCCACACGTGGCCCTTGAGGTTCTCAAATGCGGCCCTGAATTCTATACCCTTACTCTTCTCCCTGTCAACTCTGTTGCTCTGACAACCTGCTCACCATTCCTATCACACAATCATCTACTTCCTGACTCCTATTTCCCTACAAATAACCTATACCTGGATCGTTCTCTTCCTAAATTTCAAAATCTCCATCCTTTCCATAATTCTAAGAGAATAGGAAATGCCATTTCCTCCATAAAACTTTCAATCTTCCCATCAACTTTGGATTTCTTTTGTGGATCCACCATGCATATTGTTTTCAGTCCTTTCCTCTAAACAAATCACGTGAAACAAATATAACATACATTTTTAAAAATAAGCTCACCAACCAGACACAATGGAGGCTGAGGTCTTGCAGATTTCATTTTTAAAATACTAACTATCAGCACAAGTTATTACCTGAACAAATTTGGGTGGAAATTTCTGTCGTAGATCTAGGAGTAAAGCATCCACACGCTGCCTCTGAAAAATTGAACTTGGTTCTTCTTTTCTCTTGGCTTTAGGTTTGGCTTTATCTGTAACATAAAAAGTCCAAGATACATCACCATAATCAAAAAAGACACAGTACTTTGTATTTTTCATTTATCAACTAAATACCATTTTGTGGCTGCTCAGTCTAACGCCAAACATAGTTCTAAGCTTTCTTCTTACAATAAGGAGTTCTAATAGCAACAGTATTTAAATCAATCTATATGGAAAGGCAAAAATAGACATCAATTATCCGAAACACAATTCAAAAGCTTAGTGAAGTAGCTCTTAATGTGCAAAGTTTGAAGTACTCAATGATATCTGAGACTCAATACCAACTCTAACCTATTGAAAAGGATGGACGTGGATGGCAGAACAAAAAACTGGGGGAGAAGACTGTCAAAGAATGGTCTTTCCTTCCCTCTACTATTCATCTTCCCCCTCAAAACTCTCTATCTTTCTTCCCCTCTCTGCCTATCTCCAACCCAAATCTCCATCTTTTCTTTCTCTCTCTTAACTGGCCATAACACAGAATTGAAATATATTTTTTTTCTTGAATTTACAACAAAGTTTCATATTCCTTTCTCTTAATTTTAAGAGTGGGCTCACTTTTAAAAAATTTCCCCTAACAACAAAGACACTAATGTTAATTTTGAGTCAATTTTCTCACACACAACACACTCACTCCAAGTCCCTTCTGTGGATGCATCCAAAGGTGAAAAGTGTTCTTAATATGGTTTATACCAGGACCTGTCATTAAATGATATGTATGTGAGAGAATTGAAGGGATTAGGACAGCAAGTGGTTAATTGTGGGAATTGAGTGAACAACATCTGATTCCTTGTGACTCAATTTTGGAGCTAGCTCAGTTCCATTTCTATTCAATTATGGGCCTAATTCAAATTCTGTCTTATGAGAAAAGTTTATTCAATTGTGGGAACTGGGAGAAAACCTTATTGGATTGTTTAACCTATCCCTGCATGGCTGGGAAACTGGACCACCTCTCCCTGCTGCTTGGAAATCCTTAACCAATGACCTAGGGCAGGGGTGGGGAACCTGTGGCCTTGAGGCCACATGTGGCCTTCTAGGTCCTTGGGTGCACAGCCTTTTGACTGAGTCCATGTTTTACAGAACAAATACTTTTATTAAGGGGATTTGTTCTGTGAAGTTTGGATTCAGTCAAAGGGCCACACTTAAGGACCTAGAGAGCCACACGTGGCTTTGAAGTCACAGGTTCCCCACCCGACCTAAGTTATGCTGACCAGAAACCCAGTCAAATCCAAAGATTGATGCAAGGAGTTTTTGCACAATTGTACATGTCAAGTGACCCATATGTCTTAATCTGAAAACTAGTCCCATACCGATCATTATTGTTGCCATGTTCCTTTGACCGTTCAGACACTTGGGGGGAATGGAACACCTGAATTCAGGGAATTGTACCTATTCGCTCTCCCCCTCCCAACTTGGAAAGTCCCTAATCTTCCCTCCAATTAGAAATAAGATTACTTACTGTTATATGGTTTCCTTGTAATTAACCGGCCTTATTTGATTGTTTTTAATGTATAAAAGTCTGTCTCCTCCTATATTTGGAGTCCAGCCCTAGGCTGAGGAGGACTGGTCCCAGTTTGGTGGGCAACTGGCATGCACTGCTCAATAAATCAATATGCTCAGAAGATCAAACCTTTGTTTTCTCAGTCATTTCATCTTTCACCCGCCTCATTTTTTCTGGGCTGAAAGAGGAAATGTGAGATAAAAATTCTGTTTGTGGGTAGATCCCCTATTTGTTTCCTTGATTTTTTTTTTTCTGTGCTTTTCTCTTGACCCCTCTATAGCCTACCGCTTTGCCTTTCATTCCCAGTCTTTGGACCTAATAAGCACAAGCTCAGGTCTCCAAAACGTATCTTTAAGATTTCCTTTCATAGAGTGAATCGAACCACATTTGAAATGACAGAAACTACTATTCCCATGGATTAAACTAGTTCTTTCATTAGTTTCAGCTGAAATTACTTTTTTTTAACTCTGTAAATACTTCTCCATAGGATGGGAAAGACATGTTAGAAAGTATCCCTTATTCTCCATTATTCTCAAAGACACAGCATTTGCATCATTTGCACAAACTCTCCTTAAAAAGCCTTGGATGTCCTACCTTGTTCTTCCTGATCTTTGAAGTGCCACCAGTAGCCCTTGGAAGGGTGGTAACGACAATATGACATAGCTTCATCAAAAGCTGACTGAATTCCATGCACAGCTGTGAGCTTGCAAAATAAGGAAATTGTGAGTTTTTCACTGGGTGAAAAATTACAAGAATAAAGAACCAAAAAATAATGCTTTTCTTGCAAGTACAATATTTTCTGTGGCTCACATGTGGCTATGTTTGTAGTATACAAGTTTAGAAGTAACTCAGAACATAGCTATCCCTGGTCAACATGGAGTTCAGATTTCAAAAGCAAATATTCTTAGACAAGTTTGTCAGAGAGGGAAAATCCTAATTTAACACTTAAAGAGTGTTCAACTCATTGGTTCCCTTTTCTGACCACTCACCCCCCCACCCCAAACCCTTACAAAAAGACACTTACCACTCTGGAGTTTATGACAGATCCCAAGTCGGGTGCCTGATAAATTACTCCAGCAATGATATAATAATCAGCTAATGGGATGACTGAAACAATAAAAAAGCATTTTTGAAATTTCAAGTCAGTAAATGTGTGACATTAGAAATAAATACAAATGGCTCAGTGTTCATCAACGGAGAAGAAAATTTTAGAACAGTAGAAATAGCTGGTTTGACAGAAATGAAATGTGGGGAGTTGCCCAAGTCAGTAACATGGAAATTAAGAATCAAGTTGTGGTATATGAATGTAATGGAATACTATTGTGCTATAAGAAATGATGAGCAGACAGACTTCAGGAAAACCTGGAAAGACTTGTATGGACTGATGCTGAATGAAGTGAGCAGAACCAGGAGAATGCTGTACACAGTAACAGTCACGCTGGGCGATGACTAACATTGATAGACTTAATCCTTCTCAGCAATACAAGACTCTAACACATCTCCAAAGGCCTCATGATGGAAAATGCTATCCACAAAGAAGAAAGAACTATGGAGTTTGAATGCAGATCGAAACATAGTATTTGCTATTTTTTTCTTCTGTTGTGTTTTGTTTCCTCTTTCTGGTGGTTCCTCCTATTAGTTCTAATTCTTCCTTGCAACATAACTAATGTGAAAATATGTTTAATAGGAATGTATATGTAGAGCCTACATCACAGTGCACACCGTACTGGGGAGAAAAATTTAAAACTCAAAAGCGAAGAGACTGTTGAAAACTAAAAATGAATTTAAAAAAAGAGAAATTAAGAATCAAATGGTCAGACTTGGCATCCCTTTAGAGGAGCTAGAATGTACCTTTAAAAAAATCTTATTTAATATTTTATTTTTTCCCAATTTTAACATTCTCCCCTCCGCCCCCAATTTTGAGTTCCAAATTCTCTCCCACCCTTCCCCCTCCCCTCGCCCATGGAAAAGGCAAGAAAATTGGCATAGGTTATACATGTGGAGTGATGCAAAACACATTTTCATGTAAGTCATTCTGTGAAAGAAAACACAGACCAAAAGAACAAGAAAAATAAAGAAAGTAAAGAAAAAGTATCTTTGATCTGCATTCAGGCTCGACCAGTTCTTTCTCTGGAGATGACCAGTTCTTTCTCTGGAGATGGACAACACTTTTCATCATAAGTCCTACAGAATTGTCTTGGATCATTGTATTGCTCAGAATAGCTAAGTGATTCATGTTAGATCATCTTACAATATTGCTGTTACTCTGTACAATGCTCTCCTGGTTCTGCTCATTTCACTTTGCATCTGTTCATGCAAGTGTTTCCATGTTTTTCTGAGAGCATCCTGCTCATCATTTCCTAAAGCACAATAGTATTCCACCACAATTACATGCAACAACTTGTTCGGCCACTCCCTAAATGATGGATATCCCCTCAATTTCCAATTCTTTGCCATCACTAAAAGAGCTGCTATCAATATTTTTGTACACATAGGTCATTTTCCAATTTGTTTTTTATCTCTTTTGGGATACAGACCTAGTGGTATTGCTTGGTCAAGGGATATACATGATTTTATAGTTTGGAAATAGTTCCAAGTGCTCTCCAGAATGGATGAATCAGTATACAACGTCTCCAATAGTACATTAGTGTTTTAATTTTCCCATATCCCTTCCAACATTTGTCATTTTCCTTTTCTGTCATATTAGCCTATCTGACAGGTGTGAGGTAGTAGCTCAGAATTTCTTCAATTTGTATTTCTCTCATCAATAGTGATTTAGAACATTTTTTTCATATGACTATAGAAAACTTTGATTACTTTGACTGAAAACTGCATATTCATATCTTCTGACCACTTATCAATTGAGGAATGGCTCTTACAGAATGTACTTCTAAGAGATCATTTTCTGTGACAGTGGGCTAGAGCATCTTGCTATATAAAGAAAAATATAGTATAAAAGTCTTCGTGCAGTTGTAACTCTTTTGAGACACTGCATAGCCGGTTGATGCTCAGTAAACAGTTATTCTTATTTTTCTCTAGTCCTTTCCCTGCAGCAAACTGTTTCCCTCATTAGATCTTCTCTTCACTACCTTTTACATTTCGTCACAGCAGTCCTCCCACCCAGGGGATGGCCCATTAGCCATCACCACTATCATACTGAGCCATAACCATCTACACCTCCTAGATAGCAGCACCTTCCACCCTTCTTCAGCTCCTTTTTATGTATAGTTTTTGCCTGTTAAAATGTAAGCTCCTTGAAGGCAGGGAGTTTCTCATTTGCTTGTATATTTATCCCCAACACAGAGCACACTTGGTGGCACACAGTAAGCACTTAATAAATGCTCTACCTACAATATCTAATATCAGTTAATCAGGTGCTATGATCAATAAGCACATATAACAAGTGTAATGCATCAGTAATATTTGTAAGTTTAATGAAGTCCAAAAGAATGATTTATGAGTTCTGAATTAGCCCTTCAACAATTCCAAGTGACTCCCATGCTAAGCAAGGGCAAATACAAACTGGCAGACAGGCTGCAGGGGACATTACACTTGAAGTCTGATCCCTCCCAGATGCTGGGGACTCTTCATTCAAACAACCACAGCCTCCAGATGTGGGTATTTCACGCCCTCTCCCCAATCTCCTGCTACTGCCCCTTTCACATACACACACTTCCAGAAAACAAACTGGGCCTGCCCTCTGCTCAAGCACCTATTCCTCTCTAAGCTCGTGTTCATGAAACAAGGAATGTCAGGAACAGATTTGCACATCTGGGTCCCCACCTGCTGAAATATTTAAAGCTCAACCTAAGTGCCACCCCCTACAGGAAGCCTCCTATCATATTTCTCCAGGGAAAGTCATCTGGTCTCTTCAGATTTCTCATAGCTCTCTGACTGGATCTTCTCTTTTCACTGATGTCACTGTTCACTTAAGAGTTGTTTGTATATAAAGTCTCTCACTCCACCACCCACCCCTATTTGGCCAGATGTTATAATCATTTCGGTGACTCCATCATCTAGTATTCAAATAAGAAGTGGGCATTCAATAAGAAGATAGAATCTGTGAGCTTGAAAGAGACTTCAGAGATTATCTAGAACAATACTCTCATTTAACAGAAAATGAGAAGAGAATAAGATCTTAATGGGGAGATAAGATATTAGTAATCAAAAAGGAAACAAAATCAAATCATAGAAGTATCAAGATGACCTATCAATTTCTGAGATTTGGCAGAAATTCCTTATGACAAGCTCAGTATTTACCAGGCATGTACATGAAGGAGGTCAATGACAAAAAGAAAGGCTCCATCTACACCAAAATAAAATGGTACTTTTTCTAAGCAGCAAAGAACTGGAAACAACACAGGTGCCTATTGAATAGGGAATGGCTAAACAAGTTGTGGTATATGACAGTAATGAAACAGTACTGTGATATAAAAAATTATGAACATAATCAATACAGAGATTCATGGGAAATATATATGCAACGTAAAGTAAGAAGAACCAGAAAAACAACATACACAATAACTACAAAAATGAAAATGAAGAGAACAGGGTAACCAAAATTGAATGTTGTGAAATTCTAATAACCAAGCCTGATCCCAAAGGCAAAATGTAAGAAATTACCATCCTTCCATCTTTGCAGAAATATAGGATTATGAGTGTGGATCAGAGGAGACAAAACTCCTGAATGCTGTCCAAACCAGATTAAAATGTAATTATGAAATGTTTAACAAAATAAATAAAAATACATCATAGAGAATGTTAATTTGAGATTTTCTAAGTCAATATGCCACCTGCAAAGATCTACCACCACTGGTATAGACTACTACATACGATGGCAGACTTCGTTGTTGTACTGGTTAGTTTTGCTGAACTGTTTTTTTACTCCCTCCTTTTTAGTCTTTGTTATAAGGGATGATTTTCTGGGAGGGAAATCACCAGGAATGTATATAATGTAATAACAAAATATAGCAACAAAAATTTATTTTTAAAAAATTACAGTAAGGGTAAAGGCAGATATAAAATCCAATAAAGCATGTTCAGAGTGGCTGGAACATCACATTCCCATGTTTATGTTAATAATGAAAGAGCCTGCAAAAGCTACTATTACAACATGGAAGATGACACTTCTAATACCAATCAACACTAAAATCATGCTGAACTATTCCTCTGAGAATAATTAATATCTTATAGGCAATATTAGAATTTTTTTCTAATATTTAGCAGATAATGGTAGTTCTCAATATCACAAGCTAACTAATTAGGTTTACTGGAGTTTGTTCTTAAACTGAGAACACAAAATCTGACAATAAGTTAGAATTTTTTATCAACTAAACTAATACTTAAAAAAATAATGTCCTTCACTACAAGAAAGACATATGTCACACAACATAAACATCATTTGCGCCTATAAGCAAATACTTTTTCCTTGCACAGTTAGCATTTTGCCACTAGAGGGCAACCTCTGTTCTTTCTGAAGAAAGCACATGTATGGGATATAATTTTAGGAAAATAAAAAATATTATTGATGAAACTTCCCAGGAATCTAAAAGAGATTACAATGCTTAAAAAAAGAACCTGGAAGTCAGAGCATAAAGAACACGTAGGTCTTTGAAAAGAAAAAATGGTCTGAAGTATATATAACTTACCTTGTGTAGAGGACTGCCTCTGTTGTTTCCGAATGATAAAAAGAATGGGCTCTTGGGCATGCAAAAGGATATACTCTACTCCAACCATCTGACTGAAAAACAAAATACTGGAAATCAAGAAATCTATAAAAGTTGTTTCAAAAATAACTTCATAAGGTTATCAGTGTATTGTAGAGTACAATAATTTCAATGATAGGACATTATTTATGAGATATGAAAGGCAACCAGCACAAAGGGAAACACTTCTGTGACTTGGTGGACCTATCATAGTTAAAACTAGGGTTGCAGTCCTAGATGATATTTCCTGATGAAGTCATCCTAACACTTTAAAATGAAAAAAAAGTTTCTGCTACAGAAATTCATTTTCACCTCACTGAAGTTTATGCGGAAAACAGCATCAATCAAAACAGCACAGCAAAATGGTGTGCAAAGTTTTAGGCAGGAAAGCAATGCATCAGAGATGCTGTAAGCAGTAGAATATAAACAAATGCAAACCAGGGATTCTATATTTTGTTCACCTGGAACTGAAAAATTTGCCCAAAGACTATAACAAATGTTTGATTATGATGGATGTCGAAAATTACTAGTAAGTTGTTTATTACAAGTAACAATTATTTACCTTATAAAATCAGTTTTAAAAAAAATACCAAAATAAATGTACTTTTTGAATAGCTCTCATATTTACCTGGCAAATGAAAGAAACAACACATTATTATGTTATATCTTTTAAGATTTAGGAAAATCTTATGGACCAGTAACAAAATGATAAGTTCCCTGACAGGTTTTATTTCTATCTCCAGCTCCTGACATACAGTAAACAATAAATAAATGCTTGTTCATTGACTAATGAAAGGAGGCATGGCATAGCAAATAAAGAAATACTAGGCAAATCACTTTAGCTTTCAGTGCCCCAGACAACTAGGCAACTAAGACTATGAGGTGCAGAGCTGGTACCAATCTGCATTGGTAAAGGAAGTTTCCTACACCAAAAAAATCACAGGTTTGGCTCCCCATCTCAATCCTGCCCAACTGCTCAAAAAAGAATTCTAATAAAGCTTGCCTATCTCTTTTTTCAATAGGCTAAAATGTACGTCTTTTCTCTCAAATGAAATGAAATCTTGTCCTGCACATTAAGTACTTGGATGAGCACATTTAAGACCTCAAACTAGCAAAGGTACAACTGGTATATACTATATTCGTTTCACTGTTAAAACACTCCCTTGTATCAAATTAACCAAACCTGCTGCCTACCAGATTATAGGCTTTAGAGCTGGACAGGACCTTAGGGATCTAGTCCAACCACCTTAATTTACAAATGAGGATGTTAAGTAACTCATTTTAACTGATGGCAACAAATTCGTTTTATAGGCATACCCTGCATAATGTAGCTTCCCAAACAACACATTAATGTATCATAAACACACCGTCCCAATTTCCCAATAGTTGATGCTTCCCTCCCCAACTTCCACCCTTGTTTTAGTGGAGAATGGTGAGTAGCCAATCAGAAAACAGTTGCTGGGAGGGTCAGGAAGAGTTTTTATTATTCACTTCAATGAGAGAACAGTTTCCAGGCAGATAAAGACTGATCTCTCAGTTCCTATTTTAGGTTTTATAGTCCAAATTTTAACCACCCAGGATTGAAGATACTATTTCTAATACTGTTTGCATGGAACTAAATCCTATATTGTTTTCACTTAATGTTATGTTTCCATGGAAACAAACAGTCATATCATATAGGGTAGATTTCTACAGGGAAATATACTGGGAATTGTCTTTTATAGCTAATTTATCCATGTCCTAGTAAGATGTAAGACTCATATCCTTCCTGACTTTTATTTTGTATATGAGCTACAGCTATGGAACAGCAGATCTGAGTAATCTACTAACTGGCAACAGTGCAATGTTCTTAAAGCAACTTACTTTAAATGCTCCAGTGTGAGTCTCTGCATTTTGACCACTTCATTATTACATGTCCGATCATAAAAAGGATTGCTTCGTTCAGAGAAATAGTCCAAGACACTACCACTGTTCAATATAGGGATCCAGGAACTGTCAACCCACGAAATTCCCAACAAGTTGTCTACGGAAGAGAAACAGAGAAAGGACAATAAGAGAAAAAGAAAGAAAAATATTTAATTTAATTTAATTACGTATAATGATCAACTTTCCTTCTCTCCTCTTCCCATCAAGTCACACTCGTCCTCTCACCTCAAAAAAATGGACCAGTTAAAAAAAGGATATGTTTTTTTAAAGTTTTTATTAATGTCTTTTTAAAAATCATCATTTTTCCCAAGCAGACCTTCCCTGCAAGGGAGCCCTCCCATATAAAAAAAAGCACTTTTTTAAAGACAGAAAAAAAGGATAAAAATCAGCACAACTGGTCAATACAGTGAAAAATTCAAAAACAGGTGTAATATTTCTCACCTGTGGACCTTCCACCTCCAAAAATTAATCTCGTAACATTTCTTTTGAGCCATACTTGTTCTTTATAATATTGCAAAATTTACTTCTGATGTGTGTGCATATGTTTATTCTTTCCATTTACATTGTTGCAATCATCATGTTTGTTTTTTTCTTCGCTCTGTTTACTTCACTCAGCTTCAATCAGGTCATATAGATCTTTCCATGCTTCTCTGTATTCAAAATATTCATCATTTCTTACAGCACAGTAATATCTCATTACATTCAGGTACTGCTATTTGGCTATTTCTGAACTGAGAGGCAAAAATTTTGCTTCCAAATCTTTAATACCACAAAAAGTGCTGCCATAAAAATTTTGGTATAAACGCAGACTTAATCAATAGCTTCCTTGGAGAAGCCCAGTAACAGAATCTCTGAGTCAAAAGGCATATACAGTTTAGTAATTTTATTTGCTTAATTCAAGAAATCCATAAACATTAAGCACCTACTATGTGCCAGGCACTGTGCTAAGAATCCAGTCTCTCTCCTTAAGGGATTTACTAATGAAGGAGACAACATGCAAACAAACATATACAAAGCAAGCTACATACAGGATAAACAGGAAATAATTAACAGAGGGAAGGCACTGGAATTAACAGGGGTTAGGGAAAAGTTCCAGTAAAAGGTGGGATTTTAGTTGGGAGTTAAAGGAAGCCAGGGAGTTTAGAAGTCAGAGCAGGGAAATTGTTCCAGAAATAATTTCAAATTGCTTTCTAAAATAATTATACCAATTAACAGCTCCAACAGAAACTCATCATTGTGTTTATCTTGTCACAACCCCTCCAACATTGACTATTGTTATCTTTTGTCATCTCTGCCACTTTGTAAGGATATAAGGTGAAATGTCAGAGTTGGTTTTATTTGCATTTCTCTTGTTAGTGATTTGGCACATTCTTTCCTGTACGATAAATATTTTGAAATTCTTTTGAGAACTGTTTGTTTTTTTTCATATCCTTTGACTATTTATCTACTAAGGACTGGCTACTGGTTTTATATATATCTTTGCTAATTGTTTATATAATTTGGATACGAAACCCTTTTCAAAGAAATCCAATAGGATTTTCCCGCATTCAATTACTTCCCTTTTTTATCCTAGGTGTATTAATTTTGTCTGTGCATTTACTTTCCAGTTTCACATAAAAGTTATCTATTTTATCTTATCTCTCTCATTTAGTTAAGAATATATCTCCTACCCATAGTTGTGAGGTGTATATTCTGCTTCTATTCTAATTTTTTATAGTATGATCTTTAATATTAAAGTCACAATAAGAAAATATATGACTATCGCATATTTTATCATCTTTCAATATGCTGAGGTTTTACCCCATATTAAACTACAATTTGCTTTCCTACTCTGGTACTGTTCTATGAGACAAAACCATAGCCGTCTATTCTATATGACAGTCCTTCTTTTAACCAAGCTAAACAGCTTCACTTTCTTCAAGGAGCTTCTGATTCTTGCATGGCACAGTCTGCAGCCTCCCTCCTTTCCCCTCATCCTCATCACCCTCCTTTGGACCCACTCCAGTTTGTCAATGTCCCTCCTAAAATGTAATGCCCATAACTGAACTCAATAAATTAAATGCAGCTTAAGTAGAAAAGGGTAAAAACAAACTATCACCTCTTTTATTGTGAACACTATTGTCTCTATGCAACCCAATATGAGCTTTTTTTGGTTGTTATACATCACACTGATGACTTAAATAAGCTTGCATCTTATTAAATCCTCAAGTCTTTCTCACCTTAACACACTGTCTTGTACATATAACATGATTTTTTTTTTTAATCCAACTGTAGGACTTTACATTTATCCCTATTAAATTTCATTAAATGAGATTTGGCCCATTTTTTAAATCAATCAAGATTAGCTAATCCTTTCAGCTTCACAGCATCTGCAAACTTAATGCTATCTATGCTTTCATCCAAGGCACAAATAAGAATGTGGAGAAAGAACTGGGTCAAACTCATATCCCTGGGGTACTCCACTACAGAGTTCTGTTCAATTTGTCTGGAAAGGATGCAAATCAACAGCAACAAACACGCTAACCCCTCCTCTACCATTCTATTGTGTTTCTTTAAAAGCTGAAATTTTACCGTGCTCCGAAATTCTTGGACTAACTCTTAGAATTAAAGCAAATTTCTAGAGCTCTGATCTAGATGAAAAGAAAAGATGACTATTTCTTATATTCTATACATCTGGAGTTTGTATTTGGATCTCTCAATTTAGGAAGGAGGCTGATAAACTTGAAAGCATCTAGAAGAGTACAAATAGGATGGTAAAGGGCCTTGAGTCTACAATCACATGAGGATCAGCTGAAGGAATTGGGGCTGCTTAGCTTCAAGAAAAGAAGACTAAATGGGGACATGATAGCTGTCTTCAAATATCTGAAGAGTTGTTATGAGAAATCAGTCAGTCATTAAGCACCTTCTATGTGCCAAGCACTGTGCTAAAGGCTGGGATACAATGAAAGGCAAAAGGCAATCCTTGCTCATAGTCTCATAGTCTAATAAAGTAAACAATAAGCAAACAACTATGTACAAACAAGATATACTATACAGGATTAATTGGGGCCAGTCTCAGAGGCAAGGCACTATTATTAAGGGGAACAGGGAATGGCTTCTTAGATGTAGGATTTTAGCCCAGACTTGGGAGAAAAGCTAGAGGGAAGCAGAGATCAGGAAGAAGGGTTCCAGGCAGAAGGTGGAGCCAGTGAAATGACAGGAGTTAGGAGATGGAGTTTATTGTTTGAGGAACAGCAAGGAGGCCAGTGTCACTGGATCATGTAGATGGAGGATAGTAAGGTGAAAGAAGACTAGAAAGTTAGGAGGGGACAGACTTGTCCTTCAGGCGATCAGTGTGACAGCTAAACAGAAGTTGGATGAAGTGAAGCTTTGAGGCAGGTAGACCAACCAGCAGCCTATTGCAACAGTTCAGGCATGAGGTGATGAGGGCCTACACTAGGGTGGTGACAGTGTCAAAGAAAAGAAGGGAGTGTATATGAGAGATATAATGAAGGTAGAAATTGGCAGGGTCTGACAAATGACTGAATATGGAATGAGAGAGAATGAGGAGTTGAACATAACATGTGAGCCTGGGTAACTGGAAGGATGGCAGATTAGATTTATTCTATGTGGCCCAAGATAACAAAATCAGGAGCAATGGACAGAAGCTCCAAAATTTAGGCTTGAGGTAAGGAAAAACTAATTAAAAATTAGAGCCATCCAAAATAGGAATGAACAGCCTTGGGAAACAGAGTCTTCCCTCTCATTAGAAGTATTCAAGCACAGACTGGTTGACCAGCCTCTTGTTCGACATTTTATTATAGGTATGTCTTTTGCTTATGGATTGGATTAGATAGCCTCTGAAAGCAACTCAACTCAAAAGCATGTGGATATATCATCTTATCTCAATATCAATTAAAAATTTTTTTTGATAAAAAGTGGACATAGACCCTTCAAACTCACTTAAGTAAGAAGATCAGAACCAACTGTTGATTATGAGAATAATACTATAATTTAAAAGACAGCTGACAATTATACAGCATTTTAAGGTTTGCTAAGAGCTTTACACACAGTATCTCATTTGAGTTTCACAACAACCCTGGGATGTAAGTAACATAGGTATTTGCATTCTCCTTCATAAGGGAATAAAAAGCAAGGCATAGAGTCATATCTACAATCACAGCTGGTAAAGGTTAAAGGCAAGAGTTGAAAGCAGGTCTTCCTGATAGCACATCCAGTGTTCTAACCACTTCACCACCCAGTTCTCCTAAAATTTTATGGTTCTAGATCTAGGCAAGGGCTGGAAAAATGGTAACAAGTTAATATATAGATACAGATCCTATTTTCAACAAATGTCAAGTGTAAAAATCATCAAATAAGGTAGTCATGGAGCTACTCAGCTAAGCCACTTAGAGGCCCAAGTTCTGGGTTTGCTCCCCAGGGGGGCAAATTAACTTTGCTTGTTCCATAAACACAGAATACATCCCTAAATAGCCAACCATGTTGCCAATGCATGCTCTCTTGGTAACAAGGAAGGTAAGGTGGGAATGGAGAAAATAACATAAACCATAATCACTGGAAAAATACTTCAAAGCACATACCTCATTTCTCGTGGGTCTTAATTATTCATAGTATATATAAATAGGCTATAGTACATTACCAAAGATAATATGCCCATACATGGTATAAGAGACATCATCCAGGACACTGAAGATTGGAAAATAAAGAGCAAAGGATAATAGGTGGATAACCAGAGTGCTGAATCCCTACTCACATAATTTTAAAAGATCCAGAGGAAAGCCTATAGTACATCGGGTACCTCTCCTCCCAGTCTTCTTTTACAAGAGGACAAGGATGAGGGTCCTAGATGATAAAAGTGTGAAACATCTCTGAGCTGAAGGTGAGAAGTACCACAAATATTCACCCTTTACAGCAGAGAGAGAAAGCCATCCTCATGAGCACTGCTGAGGCTAGATCAAGAAAGGGGGCAGAGGTCGTCATAATTCCAGGAAATGATACTGCCTCCCGGGTCTGAATGAATCTCTTTTTCATCTGCCCCTTTACCAACCATCCTCAAAGACTATTTCTTGATCCCTAACAAGTTCTCAGCAATACATTATCTTGTTTGCATGTTGTCTCCCCCATTAGACTGTGAGATCCTTGAGGGCAGAGGCTGTTTTCTGTATTTCCTTGTATTCCCAGCACTTAGCATATTTGTTGTTGTTTAGTCGTGTCTGACTTTCCGTGACTCCTTTTGGGATTTTCTTATATTGGAGTGGTTTGCCATTTCCTTCTCCAGCTCATTTACAAAAGAGGAAACAGGGTTAGGTGACTTAAGCAGGGTCACACAGCTAAGTGTGTCTGAAGCTGGATCTGAACTCAGATCTGACTCCCACGGCACAACCTGGCTGCCCCTCCAGGCACATAATAGGCGCTTAATGAATGCTTGCTGACAGACTAGCTGGGGTACGGGGAAGGCCCACCACCTCGGTTTCCCCTCTCGCTCTAGTCCTCCAGAGGTTCATGAGCCGCTTCGGGAGACGGGAGATGAGCCCCGCCTCTCCTGGAACCAGAAGGGTCCCCGAGAGAAACGCAACAGAAATGCGAGGAAAGAAGGGAGAGGAGAGCGGGAAAAATGACAAATCCAACCAAAACGACTGAGACGAGTAACGCAAGACAGCTTCGGTTACCTCGAATATCTACCGCCGCCATGGCGCCAGACTCTCCGCAGCCTCCTCCCACTTCCGGCGCGGAATAATACGTCAGAGGAAAAAACCCCCCACAACGACGTTCCGCGCCGGAAGAGGCCCTGGGCGAAGCGGGGAGGGGGGGTCGGGGCCAGGCCAGAGAGGAAGGGGCGGGAGGGAGGCGGGGCCTTGGGGGGGATGGGAGAAGAGGAGGAGGAGGAAGGGAAGGGAAAGAAACGGGGAAAGGAAGAGAGAGGGAGGCAGGGAAAAACAAAAGGCCGCCTGGGAGTGGAGTGGGGTGGGTTGGCTTGAGAGGAAAGGGGAAAAGGGAATAATGGGGAAGTAGAGGAGATAGGCGGGAAAGAGAGACAGGGAAGAATAAAAGGCCAAGTGAGGGGGAAGGACTGGCCAGAAAGGGGGAGGAGAAAAGTGAAAACGCGTTTGCTGGAAATGTGTTTGCCTCAGACGGCTCTACATCCTAATTATCTTCCCCTCTCCTTCCACCAAAAAAGCATTCACCAATCTTGTACCCTGTAGTAGGAAATATTATTATGATTATTCGCACTTAGTAGCTCTGACTTGACAAGAGCCTGGGGAGATTTAGACGCAAGTTTTGTTCCCATTTTACGAAGGAAAAAGTTAAGGCCTAGAGAATTCAAGTCACTTGCCCAGAGTCGGGCATTAATGTCAGAGAGGAGACTACTCAGGAGGGTTTAACAAACGCCAAGCACGCTTTTTAAAAGTTTTATCTGCATTACTGACATTTTCTCCATCACTTTCTTCTACCCCTTTTGGAGAATAAGATGACCAAAGACAGCAGGATGTGCCTTAAGCCTTGGCTTGGCTTGGCTTGCCAAAATCAGTGGAAGTTGTTTTGGAAACAGGGCTGGGCTGAATGGAAATGTGAAATACCAATTCAGCAGTCTTGAAAACTACTTCATATTTTGATGTTTAAATTGATCGGCAAGTCTAGACAACAAGTATTTAAATGCCTACTGTTTGCCAAAGCTTGTCAGAAACTTTAGGGATACAAAGAAAGGCAAAAACAGACCCTGTTCTCAAGGGGAGTTAACATGAAAAGAACTATGTACATAGAAGTTATATAGAGGATAAAATAGAGATAATCCCAGTGGGAAAATACTAGTGTTAAGGAGAATTGGGAGTGGCTTCCTGTAGAAGGTGAAATTTCAACTGAGACTTAAGAGAAGCCAGGGCATGTGGGACAGCCAGGGGAAATAGCCAGAGTCAGGATGTAGGTAAGTCTTGTTCAACAAATTCCAAGGAGAACAGTGTCATTGGGTCATTGAATACATGGAAGGGATAAAGGTAGAAGAAAATTGGAAAGGTAGGAAGGAGCCAGGTTATGAAGAACTTTAAAAGCTAAAGAGTGTATTTTATATTTGATCCTGGAGATGATAGGGATCCACTGGAGTTTTTTGAATGGGGGAGGGAAAGGGGTGGGACAGAGGAGGAGGGTAACAATGGCTGGTGCTTTTTTAAAGATTACTTTGGAAGGGAGCAGAACCAGGACAATATTGTATACAGTAATAGCAATATTGTGGATGAAGAACTGTGAATGACTTGGCAATACAACAATCCAAGATAATTCCATAGGACTCAAGAGGAAGAATGCTATCCACTTTCAGAGAAAGAGCTGATGTTGTCTGAATACACACTGAAGCATACTATTTTCACTTTCTTTTTTTTTGTTCTAATCTTACTGCACAAAATAACTAATATGGAAAGGTTTTACATGATTGCACATGTATAATCTATATCAGATTGCTTGGGGGGGAGGGGAGAGAGTTGGGGATAGAATTTGTAACTCAAAACTTTAAAAAAAGGAATATTAAAAATTGTTTTTGCATGTAATTTTGGGGCAAATTTTAAAAAAAAGATTACTTTGACAACTGATTGGAGGATGAATGGGAATAGGGAAGGATTTGAGGCAGGGAGACCACCCAGAAGGCTATTGCAATCATCCAGGCATAATGTGATGAGAGCCATGCCAAGGTGGTAGAAATGTCAGAGGAGAGAACAGGGAGTATATGAGATATTTTATGAATGTAGAATTGGCAGAACTTAGTAATAGATTAAGTATGTGAGGGAGACAAAGTGAGGAGTAAAGGATGACACCTAAGTTGTAAACTTGGGTGACTAGAAAAATGATGGTACCCTCAATAGTAATTAAAAAGTTAGTTCATAGTTCCAAAATTGCTCTACAAAATAGTTGAGTCAGTTCACAACTACTCTAACAGTGCAATAATGTCTCATTTTTCCCACATCCCCTCCACCATTTCTGTCCTATTAGCCAATCTAATAGGTGTGAAATACTACCTCAGAATTGTTTTAATTTGCATTTCTCCAATCAATAGTGAGTTAGAGTATTTTTTCATATGGCTATAGATACCTTTGATTACTTCATTTGAAAACTGATCATATCTTTTAATCATTTATCAATTGGGGAATGGCTCTTGTTTTTATATATTTATCTCAGTTCTCTACATATTTGAGAAATGAGGCCTTTATCAGAGAAACTTGCTTCAAAATTTTTTCCACAGTTACTACTGCTAACTGTATTTCCCTCCATCCTATCCCCCCATTTATTCTATTCTCTCTCTCCTTTCACCCTGCCTCTCCTCAAAAATATTTTGCTTCTGACTACCCCCTCTCCCAATCTGTCCTCCCTTCTATCACCCCTCATCTTTTCTTATCTCCTTCCCCTCCTACTTACCTGTAGGATAAGATAAATTTCTATACCCAATTGTGTGTTATTCCCTCTTTGAGCTAATTCTGATGAGAGTAAGGTTGATTCAAATCCCCTCACCTCCTACCTCTTCCCCTGGATTGTAAAAGTTTTTTCTTGCCAGTTTTATGTGAGAAATTTACCCATTCTACCGCTCCCTTTCTCTTTCTCACAGTATATTACTCTCTTGCCTCTTAATTTTTTCAGATATCATCCCTTCATATTCAACTCACACCTGTGCCCTGTGTCTATATGCTCCTTCTAACTACCCTAATAATGAGAAAGGTCTTGTGAGTTACAAATATCATCTTCCCATGTAGGAATATAAACAGTTTAAACTTATTAAGTCCCTTATGATTTCCCCTTCTCTTGAGTCTTGTATTTGAAAGTCAAATTTTCTATTCAGCTCTGGTCTTTTCATCAAGAACACTTGAAAGTCCTCTGTCTCATTGAATGTCCACTTTTTCCCCTGAAGGATTATACTCAGTTTTGCTGGGTAGGTGATTCTTGATTGTAATCCTAACTCCTTTGCCTTCCAGAATATCATATTCCAAGCCCATCAAACCTTTAATGTAGAAGCTGCTAAATCTTGTGTTACCCTGACTATGGCTCCATGATACTTGAATTGTTTCTTTCTGACTGCTGGCAACATTTTCTCCTTGACCTAGGAACTCTGAAATTTGGCTACAATATTCCTGATAGTATTCATTTTGGGATCTATTTCAAGAGGTGATTGGTGGATTCTTTCAATTCCTATTTTACCCTCTGGTTCTAGAATATCAGGGCACTTTTCCTTGATAATTTCTTGAAAGATGCTGTCCAGGTTCTTTTTTTGATTGTAGCTTTCAGGTAGTCCAATAATTTTTAAATTCTCTCTCCTGGCTCTATTTTCCAGGGCAGTTATTTTCCTGATGAGATATTTCACATTGTCTTCTATTTTTTCATTCTTTTGGTTTTCTTTTAGAGTGTCTTGATTTCTCATAAAGTCATTAGCTTCCATTTGCTCCATTTCAATTTTTAAGGAATTACTGTCTTCAGTGAGTTTTTGGATCTCCTTTTCCATTTGGCCAATTCTGCGTTTTAAGGTATTTCTCTCCTCACTGGCTTTTTGGACCTCTTTTACCATTTGGCCTAGTCTGTTTTGTTTTGTTTGTTTGTTTTGTGTGTGTGAGGAAATTGGGGTTAAATGACTTGCCCAGAGTCACTCAGCTAGTTAGTGTTATGTGCCTGAGGCCGAATTCGAACTCAGGTCCTCCTGACTCCAGAGCCAGTGCTCTACCCACACCTAGCTGCCCCAGGTCTGTTTTTTTAAGGTGTGGTTTTCTTCAGTATTTTTTGTTTCTCCTTTAGCCAAGCTATTGACTCTTTTTTTTCATGATTTGCTTGCATCATTCTCATTTCTTTTCCCAATTTTTCCTCTACCTCTCTTACTTCATTTTCAAAATCCCTTTAGAGTTCTTCCATGGCCTGAGACCAATTCATATTTTTCTTGGAAGCTTTGGTTGTAGGAGCTCTGACTTTATTGTCTTCTTCTGAGTGTGTTTTGATCTTCCTTGTCACCACAGTAACTTTCTATAGTCACAGTTTTTTTCCATTGTTTGCTCATTTTCCCAGCCCGTTATGACTTTTAACCCTTTGTTAAAGTAGGGCTCTACTTCCAGAGTGGAGGGTGCACTGTTCCAAGCTTCAAGGGTTTTGTGCAGCTATTTTCAGAGATTCTTCTAGGGACCTGTAAGTTTTCAGTTCTTCCAAGGTGGTATGATCTAAGGAGAGATGTTTACTACTCTCCTGGCCTGTGCTCTGGTTTGTGAGTGACCACAAGCACTCTTTTCTGCCCTGGAACTGTGAGGGTCACCCCTCCACTGTGGCTGCAAGTTCTGCTATGGAAGTGCTCCTCCTCACCCTGGGACTGCCACCTAGAACTGTGCCCCAGATCTGAGTATGAGCAAAGCAACAGAGTCCTGCCTTGAGGCTAATAAAAAGACCCCTGTAATCTCCTTCTGACCAATTATTTGACCCCCTTACATTGGAGGGCTGAGAACTCCAGAAGCAGCTGCTGCTGTTGCTGATTCAGAGGCTCCCAACCTCTGCTTCTGGTTTGCTGGGGCCAGGGCTGTGCTGGCATGGCCTCTGCTAGACTACACTCCACTCTGACCCAAGTACTACAGGTCTGTCCTGCTGACCTTCTAGGTTGTCTTTGGCATCTGTGGGATGAGAGGTCTGGAAACCACCACGACTGCTACTGATTCAGTCACCCCAAGGCCTGCTCCTGGCTTGCTGGGGCCACGTCTGTGTTGGTGCAGCCCGCACGGACTGCAATCGTCTCACTGGTGCAATGGACCTTTCCTACTGACCTTCCAAGCTATCTTGGGCTGGAAATTTGTTTCACTTGGTCTTTTTATGGGTTCTCCTGCTCCAAAATTTGTTTAGAGTCATTTTTAAAGGTATTTGGAGAGGTTTGGGGGAGAACTCAGTCCAGTCCCTACCCTTACTCTGTCATCTTGACTCCACCTCCCTTTGAGGCATATGGCTAACAGGAGGATCTCTGGGTCAAAGGGTAGGATACTTTAATACTTTTCAGTATAAATCCAAATTGCTTTCCAGAATGATTAGGCCAATTCACAACTTTACCGACAGTATATTACTGTGCCTCCCTTTCCACAATTCACATATTTTTTAAAAATAAATTTTTATTGATATCTTTTGTTTTTATGTTACCTAAATTTCCCTTTACCCTTCCTTTACCCTTTTCCAGAAAGCTATCCTTCATAACAAAGAATTATTTTTAAAGAGAAAAGAAAAAAGTTAGTAAAATTGACCACTATATTGAAAAAAAATCTAACCGTATATATCATGTGCCACACCTGTAGACCACCCACCTCTGCAAAGGAGCTGAAGAATATTGTCTTCTCATATCTCTCCTTTAGGGCCAGGCTTATTCTTTGTAATTTTACAACATTCATTTTCAATTGTTTTGTGGTTGGTGTTCGTTCCATTTACATTGTTGTAGCTATTGTGTATGTAACTTGGTTCTTGGCTCTTCTTTCTTTTCTGTCAATATTCATGTAAATTTTTCCAAGCTTTTTTGTATTCATCATATTTATCATTCCACAGAGCACAGTAACATTCCAATGCATTCGTGAACTTCATTTTGTATAGCCATTCCCCAATCAATGGGTATCTCCTTTTTTGCCTGATATTTTGCTCCCACAAAAAAAGTGCTGCTATACATATTTTGGTATATTTGTGGGTCATTGTTTTTTAACAATAACTTTGTGATATATGCCTAGCAGTAGAATCTCTAGGCCAAAATATATAGCTATTTAGACAGTTTATTTGCATAGTTCCAAATTGCTTTACACATTAATTATTGTACCAATTGGGAAATGTCATTTTCTTTTGAATAAAGTACACCCATTCATAGCCATATTCTAGTCTAGAGTTTCATCTCAATTCTCAGTGATATTTGTGAGGTCAAATTAATCTCCTTACATTAGAACCTCTAGATCCTCTTGCTTGTTTCTAAACTTTGGGCAATTATATAAGTAGTAAACCTGTGGAGAGAGTTTAATCCTGGAGGTCAGGAGGACTCAAGTTTATTTATGCTACTCCTTTTTTTGGTGACAGTTTTCAAAATACTTCACTTTCTCCCTGAAAAAGGCATGAGAATATGTTTTTCTAAGCTATTTCTGAAGTTATTTTAAACTGCTTCTTTCTTGTGTACAGTTCAAATGTAATCAACATTCATATACAAATAATTGTTATCAGTTGGTCACAAATATGTACCTTAACATATTCTTCTACATGACATTTATTGGTGGCCCCATTCTGACCCTGTGAACTCAAGATTCACCTTGTGTTTCTGACCTTGGTCACCAAAACTTTCAGTCCTAAAAGAAGACAAAAAATGAAGTACATGAAATGGACAACAAAGATGGCAGGAATGAATGTTGTTTTGGATCTCTTTAGGGCTCTGTATCCATATTCTCTTTAAAATTAAATCTTTTTCCTTTCTTTTACATAACACTGAACTACATTTGTACCAGTCGACTTTATGCCTGCGCTATCTACCATTGCAGCCTTCCTACAACTTTCGGGAATTTGAGGAGTCACATAATTCTGTATGCATGTGTGAGAGAGCAAGTACTGTGTGAAAAACAAGCTATTCTGTATGGGAGGGTGACATTTAACTGTTTACAGGAAATGATCCATGTGGATGATTTATACTGTGCTATATTCACCTTCCTTCACAAAATCAACCTCCAGCTACATAATTTCTCCTAACACAAGCATATGTTGTTTAAATTTATATACTTAACACCCCATTCCTCATTCTTATTCTCCCCTTATCCTAACATTCTTTCTTCTATATTCTAAGTATACATATAAATCATGTCAAATATTTCCTAACTTCATAAAAATAATCATGTTGATTCATACACATGTCGTACTCATTAGATCCATCAATATACCTATTTCCTCTAAAAAGAAAGCAAGATAAGGGTCAGGCTTCATAACTAATGCTAAACTTCTGGGTTTCAATTACTGATGAAATATAGGATAATTATTATTTAACAACTATTTCCACAAAGTTATTTCTTGAAATGTGTCTCAGTTTTAGACTTGAGCTTTGCAATGATGGCATGAATGCTGGCAGAAGTTATAACCTTTTGCCCTTCATCTTTCCTGTGTTTCTAGCCTTTCTGAGGCTTATCAGAATAGCAGTTGCAAGGGAGTTCCTGGGCCATTCCGGGGAACTGTGGGAGGCAGGAGCCAAGAAACAACAACGCTGCCAGGAATGAGAGCCAAGAGGACATAAGCAAGAGAAGTCTTCTAGTCACAGATGGCGCTAAACCTCAAACCCTGGCTTGCCTCAAACCATGAGTTTTCAGAGGATTTGCTCTAGGAAAAGGTCATAAACCCTTCCCAACTAGGTATGAGTCTATGGGCAGCTGTACTCATTTGTGCATAAGGGGCTGGAAATAATTTAATTTTTTCATTGTTTACTTTGCTATTCTGTCCCAATTAATTACTTTCCTTTTTGATTTATGTTTCCTGATTAATAATATTGTGCCTATCTAATAACAGAGTAGGCAGGACTTGAGCCATATATTATTACTCCTTCAGTTAACCCAGTAATACGTGAGAATTCCAGAGCAACTAGAACATGTGTGTTAACAATTACAAAATCAATCAACAAAAAAATCTTCCCTTATGTTGACATTCTGGTAGCCAGTGTCCTATCAAGAAGTTTATAAAGATAGGTAAAAAAGAAAACTCCATGATTTTGCATAAGAAAAGACAAATACCATGAACAAGAGGTATCCAAAATTTTTGTGAGGAGAAACTATTTGAGATCACTGATTTTCCCCTCCCTTTGCACCAAAGGTTCTTAACCTGGGGTCCACAGACACCAGCTATATAAATGGATTTCATTGGGTCTGTGAAGTTGGATGGGAAAACATTCTATTTTTATTTCTGTGCAATTATTTTCCTTTGTAATCTTATGTATTTTATTTTATTCATTTGAGTCCATCTTTCTGAGAAGGAATCCATAGGCTTCATTTGCCAAACTGCTAAAGTGGTCTACATGACACAAAAAAGGTTAAGAACCCCACTCAATCATTACCACTACCATCATCATCATCATCATCATCATCATAGCTAGCGTTTATATAATATTTTAAGGTTTGCAAAGTGCTTTGCAAATAGCTCATTTTATTCTCACAACAACCTTGGGAAGTAGGTACTATTATTATCCCCATTTTATGGATGAGGAAACTGAGGCTGAGAGAGGTTAATCGATTTTCTCAGATTCACACAGCTAATATGTCTGAGTCAGTATTTGAATTCAGGTTTTCTGTTAATGCTTCCTTTCCTGGGGGAGGTTCTGGCAGTTAACACAATAAAAAAGTAGAGTTTTTCACTATTCGTGGGAGCCCAGCAAACTGGTGAAGGGAATATAGAAGCAACAACCAAGTTAGAGATTGACTGGTACAAACCCAAGGTTCTGACTAGGAGCATGGGTGTGGTGAAAGAAACGCTGGCCACAGAGTCAGAGAACCTGGATTCAAATACCAACTTTTTGACTTCCTATCTGTGAACCCCTGGACAAATCATTTTTGCTTCTGTGGACTTCACAGGTAAAATGAGGGAATTGAAGTATATGATATCTAAGGTTATTTAGAGGTCTGAAGCCTGTGATGCCTGGCCTGAGATAAGAAAGACTTAATTAATGATTCTATCTTTTCCTTTAACATAGACATATTTGGAAGGTTCGTCTGATTACAGTACCATTCTAAATGGTACACATTGCTTCAGATAAGTTTTGTTTTTAAAAGACCATGATAAATTTACACTATCTTACTAATAGATTAGATTAGATTAATAGATTAGATCTCATGGAGCCATAAGTGATTAATCAGGAGTCCCAAAATATGGACTTGACAATGTTTCAGCTCATTTGATGAAGAACAAAATAACAGGTCCAAGGTCTTTAGTTTTGGTGTTCAGGAGGTATCTTATCACAAAGATCAATAGATTTTAATATGAATGGTAAAGAAAAAGCAGTATTTGGTATAGCAAGATTCTGAATTTACTCTTCCAACTCACATGTGCACTAGCAGATTGGATTCCCAGAGCTCACCAGCCTATATTTCCCCATCAGGGTTCCTGGGAGTATCTTTGAGAGGTTGGAGGACTTTTCCTTTTGCTGTTGGCACATTCTGGTGTGTGTTCCCCTCAATAGCTATAGCTATGGTAGTTAACTTCCAGAGTTAGCAATCAATATCATCAGTACCAATAATTAGTACTTTACTATCACCTAACCAATACCATTTAGCCTTTACAAAGGGGCATTTATGGAAAAGATATAGCAAGAATCAAAGTACAAAAATATCCCCCAACACTGAGGGCATTCACTACCCTCTGTAAGATTGAATTCAAACTAAAATGGTTGCTACACACTTTTTGCCCAATCCTGTTCCCTTCTGAATGCGGAATCACTGATGGACAGAGTCACTCTCTTGCTTGCAGGACACAGTATCTCAGCTTACTGGGTCTGTTCACTGCTAGGCTGGATACTACAGTTTGTTCATTGGGGTAAACTGATCCTTAATCTGACGTGGCTGTGGTGGCCATAGTAGTGACTCCTGTCACTGGGTCCCTGGTGATTCCTTTGACCTTTTAAATTTCACAAGTTCTTTTGTCCAATACTGTTTTAAGTAAGAGCGAAAAAGAATAGGTACATCAGGGACAGTAATTACATATGTTCAGTACTGTAATTTAAACAGATTATGGGTACTTAGAGGAAGTTGAGGGTAGTTTTGAGCTCCCTTTGGAAGCGAGGTAGAGAGCTAGAGCTGACCAGATGCTCAGTGTGACTTTATCATTGAGGGTATTCTGCACATTCACTAAAAGAACTACATAATTAGACTGTGTGTATCCAGTTCTATTTGTATGTGTAATTGACTTGTCATTATAAATAATGCCATGATACAGGATCGTGAGCCTATTTTTTTCCTTTCAGGACCATATACTTTCTCAATTTATATATCCCTCTGAACTCTGGATAAAATTATATGTAGTTGTAATTTCCTAGTGAGGGAAGGAGCTGGTCTCTTATAGTTTTTATCTCAACTTCTTTTGCTTTCATTTGGCTGGTGCTGCTCGGAGATGGTTTTTCTCTCACAGCTGGCCACGCAGGAAAACTATAATTTAAAGGAGGCAGGTAGGGGCTAAACTTATCCTTTCTTATTTTTTTCTTTTTTAAAAAATCAATTAAAATTTCAGCCATACTCATATGACTTAGGTGTTAGAAAAATCACTTATAGTATGTCATCTTGATTAAAGCTGATACTGCTTCCTCACCTGCTCATGAGAGGGTTATAAAAAAAGCTCTAACTGGTAGATAAACAGTTTCCTAATTGACAAGTTGCTCCAGTGATAGAAGCAGCCCCTGATGGCTCAGAGACCTACTTTCCATATGACCATTCTACTTTGGGAAGCAGGGTTGAACTTTTGGCCATAAAGTTCAATAGGGGTGTTCTACCATGTGGACATACCACATGATACTGGAAAAACATCAACCAAGTCTTGTTCTCCATTTATTTTTCCCCCAACACCCTATGCAGACCACTCTACTGATTTGGGTTTGAGTTTTTGTTTTTTGCTCTTTTTGTAATTACATCCCCATTTTCATTACAGTACACTTTTACTTTCAAAGCATGACACAATCTCTAATTATCTTTCAGTGATTACATTTCAGCTGCTTGTTTTCTGATTACTAAGCTGGGGATAGAGAGTGGAAAGAACATTTATCTCATCAGCAAACTATATCCAAATCCACAGTGTACAATAGGTTACTTCTGGAAGTAATGGTATCGTTATTTCCACTATACTATGCTCTCTCCCAGTCACATAGTTACTGGACCTCTTGATTTTCATCCATTCGTTCAAAACTTACTGATGGCAGGACCCCTACGCCAAGAACGCTCCTGTCTTTTCTTATTATTAGGAGACACCTTGTTTTCCAGAGCTAAGACCCAGCGAGCAAAATGTGCCCTGAGCTTGCCATAACAAAACTCCTTTGTGCTCACCCTCTGGATGAACTCTGCTGCAGCTAAATCACAGAATTGGCTCAAACCAGCCCCAGGTGGTCCCTGAGCTTGAGCAAGCACCTGCAGGAACCACATTCCAGTCACGAACCCCTGCTCTGAGTTGACTTTTTAATCACTAAGCAAACTTGCCACATTGTTGCTGTTACACCTCACTGCAGCTATTATACCTCATTGCTTGATTCTTTGCCACCTCTGTATGTATCAAGGCTCTCACTGCCTTGGGTCTCCTCAGTCCTAGATCAGGCCCCGGCACAATTTCCCTCCTCCAATGGAATAAAGAAGGCTTTTTGGCTATAACTTCTATGGACTTTTTGGTAATTTATTTTTCAGAGCTGACACTGAACACTTACTATGTAGGCCACTATAATAATAAACAAGCATTTATTAAACCCTTACTATGTGCCAGGCACAATGCTAAGTGCTGGGGATACAAAGAAAGGTAAAAACAACCCCTATCCTTAAGGAGATCATATTCTACTAGGGGAGACAACATGCAAAGAAATATGTATAAACAATATATATACAGTATAACTTGGAGGTAATCTTGGAAACAAGCACCAGGATTAAAGAGGACAGGAAATGGCTTCTTGTAGGGGGTAGAAATTTACCTTAATTGGTAGCTACCAATTTTCAAGGCAGTAGGTATCAATTTTTTTTCAGAATCTAAATCCATATACAGATCATTTCCCCCATTTATCCTAGTGACTTCTTATATCATTGGTTTACAATTAAATTTAAAATTTACCTTTATGTCTCAATTGATACAATATACATGTAGGAACATATTAATTTTTTTTCCACGAGGGCAGGAACTATCTGAACTTTAGATCTTCCCCAGAATCAATACAGACTTAATACATGTTTGTCAAACTGATTTAAAAATTTGACTGGCAGAGAACTTGTTTAGAATGGATTTGAGATGCCACTTTAGGCAGAGGGCAATACAGTCTTTAATAGCTCTAAAAATAAAGAACATTTAAAAATATGAGGACAACTTGGCTTCATGCCTGGCCTTTGTATTTAGGTGATAGAATGCCACAGGTGTAAAGTCATGCACTTAGCATCCATGAGATAACAATAGAAACTAAGAGTCACTATAAATATGTTATAGCTAAGAAACCATTCCGTAGGAATCTTGCTTGTTCAATTCTAAGTGCAGGCTGATAAGGCAAAACAAAAAAAAATGGAATGATGTCTGGATGACAACCTAAGAATATTCTATGAATATAGGACATATTAATTTTAAGAAATATTAAGCCTAAACATAAAAAGTTACAGATAAAGAATACTATACATAACAATGCTTTTACATTTTACATTTTTACTTTTTAATGTCACTTACTAAACCTTAACTGACTTAATCCAAATGCTAGCCTAATTTGTGCTGCCTTGTCCACACTTCAGTGCTAACACTTTGGATTTATTAACTTTTTTTTCTAAGTATATAACTATATACCAATTGAAAAGTCCTTAAGCTAAGCAATGTTTCCCATTTCTTAAGTGTATAAATGAAACTCTGATATGTACAATAGCTTCCTATCTTCTTTGGGATTGAACTCAAAACCCATACCTACCTCGTATGGAGTAGAGAGTAGCAGCTACTTTTCAAATAACTTTTCCAATACTTTCAAACCAAATGAATTTAAACTGAGGACTAGGAACTTAGGTACTTCATACCAGCTCTGGCCCCATGAATTTTTCAGTCCCCAGATGCTATGTGTGCTTGTTACTGGTAAAGGAAGAAAGGAAAAATATGCCTATCCCAGGAAACAGTTAAAGGTTCAGTAAGAATCCAAGAGATCTCTGGATACAGAATTTTATAAATGCTTTTGGCCAACTATAGAACTAGCAAATTGAATAAAAACTATACAACATTGACCATAAAGAGTATGAGTAGATATTTTTTCCCTGCTTCTGGTTGACTATATGGGAACATTGGAGGCTTGCTTCCAGCCATGCATGATGCAGGAATTTGCAGTGGGAGATGATGAAGAGAAAGGGCTGATTACTCAATGTTTGTACAAATGTAGCTATTGGTATTTCTGTCTTGCTTTTCTGCTTCTAAGTAGAATTGTTTTGTGTTCCACCAAGAGAGAGGTGGGGGAAGGCGCAATTACCATGAACACATGGCTGTCTTTGACTCTTTTCTGTTATCTAATCTTGGGAAAATGAGTATACCATGGCAGATACTATATGAGCTTTTATGTGCTTAAGACCCTAGAGTCCAGTGAGGATCTGGCTGGTGGCCAGCTTCTGCAATAAAGATGATAGTTGCTACTGACAAAATGATCAGCCCAACCCTGACAAAATGGCTAATTGGCAGTCCTGCAAACTGTTTTATTTCCTGATGGAGTTTAAATATTATCCTTCTAGCTGATATTAAATACAATCATAAGTTAAGTTACTGAATTCTGCTCCAATCATTTTGTTATAATACACTGGGATTCTTTTATGTTTACTTCTTTTTTTGTGAGTAGGAATAAATTGCTTATCCTCTACGTGATTCATATTGTCATTAAATATCTCTTTTACTCTCCTGTTTTGGAGATGATACTAGATATGATCCATAAGTAAAATCATTCCCTGGGTGTTTTTTTTTAATGAGCCAATGAGTGTGAGAAAGGGAAGCTTAATTTCCCTAATTCCCAACATCAGGCCCACAAACTGTAATGGTTGCTGGTAGAACAGGGAAGGTTTGAGGACTAAAGTACCTGTGAGCTCAGTTGAGTGGTCTCTCTACACTAGAATTGTACTATTATCTTTCAAATATGAAAGGTGTCCAAATTCATGACATTTTGCCCATAATATACTATCAGTCTTTGGCATATTTAAAATGTATATATATATTTAGTAAATTTTTCTTGTGAGACTATTCCTACCATGGTCTAAAAATACTTCAGCTTAGCACTTCTCTAACACCTTTTCTCTAAGGCCCTCAAAGAATTTGGGCAAGGATTCCATTTTAAAGCCTTTAAACATCTCTGAGAATAAATAGGTTCTTTGTCACTACCACTGTTTTATATGTGGATATTTTTTTACTTCAAATATGTAGTATTATATAAAATCAAGAAGTCAGGAGTCCTGAACTAAACTCAAGGACAATTTCAGCATGCTAACTGTTATTCAGCAAGATTATAATCTATGCTTGGCCCACTGACAATGTGGTAAGAGTATCACCTGTAAAAATTAAGAATAGGGGGCAGCTAGGTGGCACAGGGGATAGAGCACCGGCCCTGAAGTCAGGAGGACCTGAGTTCAACTCTGAACTCAGACCAAACACTTGATACTTACCAGCTGTGTGACCCTGAGCAAGTCACTTAGCCCCAATTGCCTAAAAAACAAACAAAAAAATTAAGAATAGTACTTTTTATATTGCAGGGCCTTCCACTAAAACTCTGATGCCTCATTATAACATGGAATTGACTGGGTTCTTGAAGATTATGCCAATAGAGAAGAAGCTCTGGAAGTTAATGAGGATGGGTGGGTATCATAGATTTAGAGTTTAGAAGGATCTGAGAAATCATCTAGTCCAACGTTCATACTTTACAGATAAGGAAACTGAGGCCTGTTGATTTCCTCAAGGTTGCACAAGTAGTGAATGATTTGAGACAGGATTTGCACTCAGCCTACTTTCCAAAATGCCAAGCTAGTCCTATAAGTATATTGCTTTAAGTACATGCCTAGTATGGATGACACATTTTTTGACAATAATCACTCACAATAATTATCTCATCTGATCAAGTGTAGAGGAATTATAATCTGCATCAATGGATTAAATCTCCTACTCATGTTGACAAAATCACAGAACAGTGAAGTATAAGCAAGAGTTTTCTAACAGCCTCCAGTCTTTTCCCTTCCAATCTATTCTTATACCTTGCTGTCGTCACTGGAAAAATTTTCCTAAAGCCTCTCCACTCATATTTAAAAAAACCTTCCCACCACCCAAAATTATTTTCCATTGCCAATTCAATTCAGTACAAACTTCTGAGCCAATTAATAAAAGTCTTTGCCCTCAAGGAATTCATATTCTATTGGGAAAGAAGAGACCTGTATAAATATAAGCATTTACAAAATAAATGGCAAGCTAAATTTGAGGGGAAGGCACTAGCACTTAGGGTTATCAGGAAAGGAATTATGTAGGAGGTAGAGCATTAGTAGAGCTTTGAAGTCTAATGCAGTACTGGACACTGAGTCCAGTCCTTGTGATTATTCACAGGATACATGCTGATGCAATTCCCCACAGGGAAGGGGCTGCAGAGCCTATTTCTGAAGAGTCGTAATGTTGTGTAGTGGGAGTGCCTTGGAAAGACTTTGGAACATACACAGACGTTCTGCAACTCATTCCAGTTTGCTTACAAATGATGTAGAGGTCTTTTTGATTGTCTGTGTAGCTAGGACTGGGAGTACACCTAAAAGAACTAGGCTGGCTACCAGAGCATTAGCCTTTTCTTTCAGCTGACTTCTTCCTGCGTCAGAGTGCCAGTGAGAGAAGAAAGGCAATACCTCCAAAGAGAGTGACATTGGGCTTTCTCCATACTAGGACAACATGTGGCCCATGATGACAGACCTCCATTATTTGCCTCAGTGTCCATAGCCTTCTCAACTGTTAGCACATCAGATTTTTGCATGATATGGGTTGTAGGTATCTTAGAGCACAGAGACATGGAGACAGGTGAAATGACTTTATCTCTTGTACATAATTTCAGTTTTGGAGGGGTTTGAGAGAATTTGAGGATCTGAGAATATGTCTAGTCTTCCATCTCATTGGTCATATGAGCTGGAAGTCTGTTCTATTGTTTTAGGTGAGAGATTAGAGGCAATGACCTTGTAAGTTTCAAAAGGACAGGAGAACAAGGCCGTCCTGCCTCCCCCATACCCCTTTGAGTCCATTCTGGGAGTTATATCCATTTTGGGTTTTGCAGCCAGCTCACTATTGAAGGAGCAACTTTTAGGACCCAGCTCAGTAATAACTAAGAGGAGACTCATATGGTAGTGATGCCAAATTTGGCTATGAACTTGGTGAGACCAATGCTGTATAGAAACTATGTTAAGTTTGAACTTAGGGAATATGTTGGGGGCACACACTCCCTTGTATAGCTCTAGCTACATCTTCAAAGCAAATGTCACTTGGTTAGATGGACCCAGGAGACCAGATGGACCAGAGACTGGTGCCTAACAGGAATACACCAGAACAAGGCTTACGTCAATGGCAACTCCTCAGGGATAGCCCCAGAACCCTGAGGTAAAGGTGTAGCCAGCTTGGTTCTGGATAGTGAGCCAAGAAAGTACTTGCTGCAGAGGAAAACTAGGGATAGTAAGAGGCAAAGCTGAGGAGGGAGTGAACTCCAGGCATGCCAAATAGTTGGTGCAGAGTCACAGATACAAGAGAACACTAGCTTAGCTGACCAAAGGCTATGTAAAGGAGATTAATGTATAAAGCTGGAAAGGTAGGTTGGGGCTAGATTGTGATATACTTTAGTTTAATTCCAGAAACATTTATTAAGCACTTATTAATAGCTAGCATTTACATAGTGCTTTGAAGTTTGCAAAGCAATATACATATTTTATCTCATTTGATCCTCACAACAACATTATGAAGTAGATGCTATTCTTATCCCCATTTTCCAAATGAGGAAATTGAGGCTGAATGGGTTTAAGTAACTTGTTTGCGGTCACAGCTTGTAAGAGTCTGAGGAGGGATTTGAATTCAGGTCTTCGTGACTTCACATCTTGCAGTTTTACCCACTGCACCACCTAGTTCCTTAGCCTACTAAGGTAAAACTTTGCCCTTGTCATAAGAAGAGGTGGCAAAAAGAAACCAGTCCCTAACCCCAGGAGTTTACATTCTACTAGGAAATGTCAGTCCTGTAGCTCTTGAATTCAGACTAATCCCAGCACAATGGATGGTTTATATTTGAGGCTCATCTTATGCTGGAAAATGAATCCCCTCTAATCACTGTAATGTGAGCCTTCAAAATTCTCTCCCTAGGATGCAATTGTTGTTTGTCCTTCATTTTCAAAGAGAACCAGTGACATCATGGAGTGATGGCTTGACTTGGATTTAAGTGAGGCAAGGTTGCACAAAGCTGTCAGCCTCTCTTCTAGAGTCATCAAAATCCAGCAGCAAGACAAAAGTCAGGACAACTGGTGATAGCCCAGGATGCGGTGGATAACCTTGGCATCTTTGATGTCTGACCAAACCCTAAGCACTTCTAAGTTTCAGTAGTTGGAACAAATTGTTTTCATCTGCTCATTCCATGTTGGGGGTGGGGGAGGGGAAGTCTTCACATGCTTGGGGTAGACATCACCCATGATACAATAGGGGCTTTAAAACTATGCTTAGAGCTCTTGCACTTATCTCCTTTTGTAGACCTGCAAATAAGAAAGAAGACCCACTATATCAGATTTAAAAGATGCTGCTTTTAAAAAGTAGACAGATCAGGTTAGGACAATTCACTTACACATGTTTGGATCATCTAGTTCATCCTCTTCAGTAGGTAATCCTCCCACCTTTTAGGGTTCTTCCAGATTCACTCAAAATGTAGCAAATTGTTAGTTTTTTGTGCAACTTTGGGAGATTTTTATTTGTGACAAACTGTGTTTCTGAGTTTTACTGAAATATTGCCCTTGAACTCTCTTGTTGATTCTCATTACAAAAATTCTGATTGGCTCAGAATTTGCTTCAGTTAGATGCAAATTCAGAAACTGCCTTTGCGGACAGTAGTAGATTACATCAGAAGGCAAGGCTCTGATCTAAAAATATGCTTACTACTGTGGGTCACCAGACCACAGCAAAAACTTCATCAGAAAATAGAATGAACAAGTAGCCAAAGCAATCTGTTAGGAATCTGTGATGAATTCTGTTTCTCATTCTGCCAATTTATTCTGGTTTTTTTCCTTCTTAAAAGTAAGAACTAATGCAAGGTACTGAGCATGTTAGCATTTGTAAGGAGTAATTATAGAATAAAATTTACACGTACAAGTGAGAAATCCTAAATAATAAGTAACAGATGATATATATTTAACAATAACAACTTTTCCTTCTGCCTTGAAATCCCACACCATGTTCTTCATTCGCACCACAACCTCCAGACCCTCCACCTGTCAGTTCTTTACCAGGCCATCAGCCATGAAATGACTATGTTCTCATCCTACCTGGACCCCTTGGTGACCCAATTCAGCTGTATGCTTGTACTCTTCTTTCAAGTCCCTTGCTCCCTTATCCTATTGTTCATCTTGCTGTGTCATGACTCAGCCTTGGATTACTCCCACCATCCTCTGCCTTTGCTCCTATTCATGTGCTCTTAACAAAACTGAAGGAAAAATTCAAACTATGTTGACTTGGTCAACTACAAATTTATATTACATAATCATAACTGGGCCCTCACTGTGACAAGGCAATAAATCTTTTCACATCTCCTTAATTGACTCACTATCCCACTCACTACAGTGCCTTTTCCAAACCTTTTCAACCCCCCTCAGTCCTTGTCTGACTCTCCACACACCCCGTCCCTGCCTCATATTTTGCTGTAAAAATTGAGGTCATTTGCCAAGAGCTCCAACTTCTCCCTTCCTCTTCATCTATCACTCAGAAGCCTTCTGCCACTCTCTCCTTTCTCACAATTATATCATATGAAGGGAAGGTTCTTCTTGCCAAGGTCACTTCCTCTACATGCACAAAGTCATCTCTTGCCATCCTGTCTTCTCTAGCACTATCATCTCCTTTTTTTTTCTCTTGTCTTCCTTCTTTCCCTGTCTCCTGGCTGCTTCCTTACTGCCTATCTGTCCCCTTCTCTCTTCTGATAGAGGATCTCATCATCTCATGCTTGGACTACGGCAATAGCCTAGTGGTTGGTTTCTCTGCATCTCTCTCCACTCTAGTCCATCTTCCACTCAGCTGTCAAGTTGATCTTCCTAAAGCATAGATATGAGTGTTACTCCCTGCCCCATTCAATAAACTCCAAAGATTCCCTATCACCTCCAGAATCAAATTTTAAAATCTTGTGTTTTGTATTCAAAGCCCTTTATTATCTGGCCCCCTCCTATCTTTCCAGTCTTAATACAGTTTCTTCCCCTCCGTCTAACCCCAGCCATATATCCATGTACTCATTGATGAACTGACACTGGCCTCCTTGATGTTTCTCACGCAAGATACTCCATCTCCTGACTCCAGGCATTTCCATGATCAAAATTCTCTCCCTCCTGGATTCCCTGTCTTCCTTCATGTCCCAACTAAAACTCCACCTTCTACAAGAACCCTTTCCCAACCCCCCTTAATGCTAGTGCCTTCTTTATGTTAATTATCTCCAATTTATCCTGTATATATTTGTTTGTACATAGTTATCTACATGTTGTCTCTCTCATTGGAATATGAGCTTTTGGAGTGCAGGACTATCTTTTGCCTTTCTTTGCCTCTTCAGTGCTTAGTACAATTCCTGGCACTTAATAGGTGCTTAATAAATGCTTATTGATTTAATTTGACTGATAACTGCTACTTGGTGCAGAGAAGCTAAAGCACTTGGCCCCTTTTCTCTACTAATGGGCCCTGGATCCAGGTACTTGTGGAGTAGGTTCAGTCCTGGGGTAACCTGGCCCCTAATCAAGGGGTAAGACTCTTTTTCTCATACCTGACCCTAAACCCCCTTGAGGCAGGGAGATTAATCACCAGAGAAATTATTTAAAATCTGGGTTTTGGTTCAATATCTAAGATTTCCTGAGATACTCTGTGTACAGTGTAAATCAGGTATGAAACAGCTGTTTATTTCCTCTACACAAGATTCACAGGAACACATTTACAAAGACTTTTAAAAGTAGCAGTAACAACCAATAACTATGATTATACTCTCCTAGGAGACTGGAAGTTAAAATATCAAAACATGAAGCAGATTGTGGTACTGCTAAGCAGAAATTTCACATTTTACCTCAGCTCTAAATTGTCTAAACAATTCCCTACAATTCTATGTGTCCTGATAAATCAGGCCAGAGATGGCACTCTTTATCCTGTTGGTGGTTATCTTCTACAGTGCAAAAAGTTCTCTTGATACCCATCAAGCCCTCTGATGGAGGAGCTTATAAATCTCTAGACTCTCTAACTCACAGAATTGCTCCCAAGGCCTTAAATGTCCACCAGAGGACTGCTGCTTAGTCACCTATATTTAAACAAAGATTTCAAAACAGAAGAGGAAACCAGGGACCCAGACTTAGGCTTGCTTTCATCAATAAGTGTTCTTTAGCTGATATGTGCTGTTGGGATGGGGATGGGCAAACCTTCTCTTCCCCTCACTAGAAGCCCAGGGAGTGAAAGATATTTTGTACACAGTGAGTTAGAAGGAAGAGAGACAGAGACAGAAAGTGGAGCCATTCTCTGTTTATGATGAACTGACTCAGTGGCTCTCCCTGCTTGGTGACCAATAAAGGGATTGCTTCATCCTCTCAAAGCTTAAGTAATCCAGCACTGACACATGTCCCAGAAGTCACCAGATGAACCAGCACATGCTCTATGGAATGCACCTTCCACTACAAAGATAAAGATATATGTCTATAAGAAATAGCTAGAATTTGGAAAAAAGGGAAGCTTTAAAGAATGAATAAAGAGTAGTATAATTATTCACTTGAAACCACATACTTCTTAAGATTTTTTCCTGCTTTTATTTAGTAAGAATTACACTTCTGCCAAGTTTTAAAGGCACAATTTAAGGACATGGAATGGTGTTTTTGTTCCCTCCTCCTTTTTCCCAAATGTATTTCTGGTACTTTGCAGGCTTGCAGAGGGAAACAAGTTCCTGATGGCTCCTGAAGATTTCAGCACCAAAGATTGAGTGTTAGCACTGGATAAAGTATTAGTACCACTGATGGGTAGAAGAGGGTGGCAGCACTCCAGATGGGATGACAGCACTCATGGTTAGATGAGATGATTAGCATAGAATTAAAATGTTTGTCTGTTTTAGCTTACTATGGAGAAAACTCTTATTTATAGGGACTAGTGTGCTATAAGAAACTACTCCAAGAGTTGAAGGACCAAGGTTCAAATTCTACCTCTGACATTTACTAGTTTTCTGACCTCAAAGAAGTCCCTTAACTTCCCTGGGCCTCAGTTTCCTTATGTGTAAAATGAGAGGAGTTGGATTTGATGGCCTGAGGTCCCTTTTAGCTCTACAATTCTGATTCTTGGATTCATTTGAGCTGAGATGGGCATTATTGTAATTTGCAGAAAGCAGGGAGAGATTTTCCTCATTTTAGAAGCATAAGGCAAATTACTAGGTGATAATAATGTAGGTGAACTGGATGGTTGTTGTCCTTTGTTTTGGAAAGACCAAAATGACATCACTATTAGATTCAAGTTACAGTGTGTCCAACTGTGGCTGATCAGACCAATAAGAGCTTGGAATGCTTTACCACAGGTTAGGTACAAATAGTCCATGTGGACCAGATAAATTGCCTTCCACCACATTCATGTCCAAGATCCCTAACAAAAGAATTCTAAATGAGCTTTATTTCTATAATGTGAACTACAAATTCTCCGTAATTTAAAAAAATTACTCTTTGGAAGGAATAAAACTTTCTTCTACAAGGAAATTTTAGAATATCATGTAATAAAGATAACCAGGTTTATGATATACGTTGGCACTGAAACATTTATAGAACTGAACTATGATTACCTGGACGCTTCCAGCCACATACATGGCTCATTACCGAAGGACTTGTTCTTTGGGATCCTGAAACAATCCCTTTATTGGTCTCTTTGTCTTGTGACAGTAGCAGGGAGTCCCTGTGTCAAAGGGCCACTGAGCCAGGAAGATCCACCTACTCAGTAGACTTTAAAGGAAGAAACGGCTCATGCTCTCATTCTCCTCTTCCTCTCTCTCGATTGTGTAGCAATAGCCAAGACTCAGAGAACAATACAGGACCTGAAAGGAGACTTTGTGCTAATTCCAGCAAAGAGTTTTTCCATTTTCTAAAATATCTGGGAAAAGCATAAAACTATCAACAAATTAACAAGTATTAAGTGACTACTACACATCAGGCATGTAGTATACAGATGCCAACCGTTTTTATCCTTTAAGGAAGAGATAGGAAGGACTGCAACTGAACCCAAACAAAGCTTAAGGCTGCAGAACGTCCAGCTGAGCAATGATCAGTAGAGAATACATTTCCAGCAGAGCAACATCTTGCAGAAAGTACACATCCATCTGATGAATGTCTGATAGAACCTTCACTTATGGGCAAGCAGCACATTGCAGAGGAGCACCTGCTTGAGCAGCAGAGACTTTGAGAACAGCTGGTAGCAGGCCGAGGGGGAACAGTGTGACGCCATCTTGATGATACTGCTCAAAGACAAGAGCAGCCCTGTACCACTGGAGGTGAGAGTTGCCCATCTACATGCATGCCCTGACCACACTTGTTCCATATAGATAGAGATGTATAGCTATATATATGTGTGTGTGTGTGTGTGTGTGTGTGTGTGTGTGTATATCACATATGGTACATATGTATGTACAGATATGTGTATATGTGTGTGAGTATATATGTGTGTGTGTGTGATTTCAACATTTTACTTTCAAATTTGTAATGCTGTCTATGATGTCTTCTGAACTTCCTTCTGCTGTCTAATGTGTGTTTTTAAATGCTTCCATGGTGCTTTTTTCTTTGTCTAGTCCCCTCTTTTCCCTAGACCCTCTTTTCTAAAGCACAATCCTTGTAACAAATAGGTATAAATGAAATAAATCCACAATGTACTATGTCCAGAAATGTATGTCTCATTTTGTACCTTGAGTTCAGTTACCTTCTGCTTCATTGCATTGATCAAATTCTTAAATTATTCCAAGTTGTTTTTTTTTTACAATGTTGTTGCCATTGTAGAAATTGTTTCCTTGGTTTTATTCACTTCACTCTACATAAGTTTATAGGAGTCTTCCCAAGATTCTTGGAATCCTGAATTCTTTTGATCATTTCTTATAAAGCAATAATATTGCATTTGTACGGTATTCTCCAATTGATGGGTCCTGTTTTTGTTTCTAGGTTGTTGTTGTTGCTACTAAATTAACATTTAATTAAATATTAACATTCAACTGAAATTGTTCATTTCAATTAACAAAAATATATTTTCTCTCCCTCCTGCCTCCCCTCATTGAGGAAAGATATAGAAAACAAATTGCAACAAATATGCATAGGCGAGTAAAACAAATTTTGTTTCCAGTGCATTGTTGCAACAAAAATTACTGCTAAAAAGATTTTTGTACATATGAGTTTCTTTCTTCTTTTTTGTTTTTTTGTAATATAGGCCTAGTACTGGTATCATGAGGTTAAAGGGTAGCCACATTTTAGTAATAGTGGTTGGAGAAGGGGTGTGGCTTGAGTAATTCACAGCTCTGCCAGCAGTGCTCCAGTGAATCTGTCTTCCCGTATCCCTTCTGATAATACTTATTTTCCTTTCTTGTCATTTTGCTAACCTGATGCTTGGGAGGTAGAATTTCTAAGTTATCTTAATTTGCATTTTTCTAATTATTTGTGATTTGGAACATTTTTAATAAGGCTATTGATAACTTGGATTCCATCCTTTGAGAACTACCTATTTGTATTCTTTAACTATATTGGGGAATAGCTGTCATTCTTATATATTTGGATTAGTTTCTTATATATGTAGTAGGTTCCTTTTGGAACTTTACTCTTCTGGAATAAAACTGGCTTTATCTTCCCAAAGGGTTGGGAGTGTCTTTTCTCTACTACTATTGGTTGAACAGCCATTCCAGGTATATTCCCCCACACTGTTAACCACCAATTATTAGCACTCCAGTTCCATTTAACCAATTAACATCAAGCTTTTACAATAGGATATATACCTAGCTATAACAAAAATATGTAGTCATTTTTCCACAGCATCTCAGAGGGCATATTCTCCTTTGAACCTACTTCAATCTCTGGGAGAGTAGGCTAAGACAGTGCAGTTTTAACATAGTGTGGTTCCAACCAAGTTCATGTCCAAAGGTGGCATTGCTGCCAGATGAATCCTGTCTCAGCTACCACTGAACTGGGTCCTGAATATCACTCACTGGGGCCTCAAAACTAGACTGGCTGCAAAATCTGATATGGACTTATCTCCTGATTGCTGGAACTCAGATGGCTTGCTTTCCTAATCTTTTGAATCTCTCAGTGTTGTAGTGTCCAGATTAATCTCCTTCACCTAAAGTGCAATAGTAATTGCTGAGGCAGTAAATTGAGGTTTGTCTTTATGGACCACGTGTCAGCCTTAGATAGAGATGACCCAAGGCCTTTCCTCTTCCAGCATTGTCTCTCAATGGATGCCATCAGCCAAGAAGAAGTCCCACCAAGAAGTCCCAAGGCTCAGCTAGAGCCTTTTGAATGTGCCACCAGTCAATCCAAAAGGCTTAACGCATGGTTAACCATAACACATGGTTAGAAGACCAGAACCAATAATGGGATGTCGCACATGATCCAAATTTCTCCAAGGCACTTCCTTTATACTTTATTATAACGCTTTATTATAACACTTCTGCAAGGAATATCCCCAGCCTCTCCCACATGGGAAATTACATCAGTAGTCCTCTAAGGATGCTTTTAAAAATTGGGCTCAGTGCAATTTGGTACTATGCCCAAAGGGCTACAAAAATGTACATACGTTTTGATCCAGCAATACTACTTCTAGGTCTGTATCCCAAAGAGATTGTACAAATGGGAAAGGAACCACATGTACAAAAATATTTATAGCAGCTTTTTTGTGGTGACAAAGAATTGGAAATTGAGGGGATTCCCAGATGGGGAATGGCTGAACAAGTTGTGGTATATGAATGTAATGGAATACTATTGTTCTATAAGAAATGATGAGCAGGCAAACTTCAGAAAAACCTGGAAAGACTTAAATGAACTGATGCTGAGTGAAGTGAGCAGAACCAGGAGAACATTGTACACAGTAACAGCCACAATGTGTGATGACTAACTTTGATAGACTCATCTCTTCTTAGCAATGTAAGGATCCAAAACAACTCCAAAGGCTCATGATGGAAAATGCTATCCACATCCAGAGAAAGAACTATGAAGTGTGAATGCAGATCGAAACACATTATTTGATTTTTCTTTTTTGTTTGTTTGTTTCGTCTTTCTTGTAGTTTCTCACATTAGTTCTGATTCTTCTTTACAACATGACTAATGTGAAAATAAGTTCAATATGAATGTATATGCAGAGCCTATGTCAAATTGCACACCTTCTTGGCAAGGGAGGGGAGATATGAGGAGAAAATTTGGAACTCAAAATCTTATGGAAGTGAATGTTGAAAACTAAAACTAAATAAATTTTAAAAAAAGAATTGGGTTCAGTGGATAATAATGATTATACATATTTTCTAATATTTATATACATGTATATATAAAATATTCATATATACATATGTATGTGTGTTTCTCTGATATCCTATTATGTATGTATATATGTGTGTATAGATATAGATATATAGATATGGTTAATTTCCTGATGGTAGGACCTATTAGACACAGGAATTGGTTTTTAAGAGAGTCTGTGGACTCTCCCAGAAGATTCCTGCTATATCCCTCTAGATACAGATATAGATAACAAGTATTATCAATCCTTTTTCTACAATTGCCACAAAGAACAGCAAAGCTGTGCCTTCCTTGGAAGATTAGCCTAGACCCATATTTCTCTGATAATATAGATGTATGTATGTATGTATGTATGTACAACCACACATGCATATGTATATATGTGGGGGGGTGTATGTGTGTGTGTGTGCACGCACACATACATCAAAAGCAGGAGTCTTCTAGGGGTGTCCCAACAGGTCTACCACCTTGCACCCTCCATCATTCCGGTCAGATGAGAAACTATCCTGTTTTTAAGGGCTTCTAGAGAAAGAGAACCCATAAATTCTCTTAAAAACCAATTCCTGTGTCTAATAGGTCTTACCATAAGGAAATTAAATTTAAGTCTTTCATAAATCTCACAAGTAATAGCTTAATCCTATTGCCTCAGCGGGGATGATGATAGCCAATCCTCATTCTCTGTATAACAACCCCTGCTGTACTTGTTGTCAGGGTTACCACTCCTTTGCCACTTATTTGCCTTAGATTATTTTTCAGAATGTTCATGTGTGTATGTCTTATATCCCTGATAATATTTTTAAGCTGCTTAAGGTCAGGGGCTCCTTTTATTTCTAAATACAGCCTACCTTAAATACTTTGCATTTAAAAAAATCTACATTTATTAAGAGCCTTACATATATTATCTCAGCTGATCCTCACTACAACTCCATGTATTTTTGTTTTTTACAGAAAAGGAAACATGAGCCTCAGAGAGGTTATATATTGCCCATAGTCACACAGCTAAGGATGAGATTTGATTCCAGGTCTTTCTTCTGCCAAGCCAGACAGTCAATACACTTTAACATGTTGCCTCTCTCATATTTGCTTCTCAATAAATACTTATTGAATGAATGAATTTATATGCTTAAAAATTCACAGAAAATAATTTACTGGAGAGAAAAAATGAAACAGACATTATTGAGCTTCACTTGTATAGCTGAACAAGAAATTAAACCATCAGCAGTGGTATCAAAGAAGGGGAAGTAGAAGGAAGAGAGAGGAAAGAGGGGAAAAGAGGAATAAAATTGAGCTTTTTTTTTCTTTTGGCTTATTCTATCTTGTGAGTAACCTCCAGGTGCTGATGATGTTTTTTTGAGTTCGCAATTTTTGGAAGTGTTGAGAACATCTCTGTAATCAAACAGACCTACTCTCTCAGTACTCTCTCTGCTGACTCCTTGGGGATTGGGTTTCCTCAACCTCCGTGCCGTGGTAACATGTTCACTTCATCTCCTGTTCAGACACTTAATTGCCCAGGCTGCTTGATGATTGGATGATTCCAGCCCCATTCTCCTTTCATTACTCTTTTCTGGAGGCTGGTTGCTTGGTAACCCTGATCCCTGTCATTCTCTCCTACTAATTTTACCTGCTCTTCATACTTTTAATAAAGATATTTTCTGCCTTGCATTTAAAATTTTTTAAATTTATATTTCATCATGTATATGTGTTTCCTCCCAGAAACCCATTTAGAAATGGTTTCTTTTCTTTCTTCCTTATATAGCATGCTTATATAAGAACGTGCATATTAGACTTGAGAGAAAATAAAGGTCCAGCACTCATCTTACTTTCATAAAACCTCAGTGTGTTGGGGGGGAAAGGGAAGGGGTTGTTTGTTTTTTTTCCAAATTACCAGTTCCATTTCTTTCAATTCAAGACCCCATTTGAGTTAAGCTCCTCATAGTGTGAGTAAATGCCTCCCCTATGTTGTTATTATACTCGCCTTGCTTTACAGATAATATATCAGGGTCTAGATAGGTTATAGGATTTACTCAAGGACAAACAAGTCTTTATAATAGAGTGAGGATTCAAATTTAATGCCTCTTTATACCTTTTCTCAGGCTGCCAATCTATATGCTTCCTGTGCATAAGGTGTGCAACATGCCATTTTCAAGTGTAGAGTATAAATGCTCAATCTAGAACCATGTCAGATATATGCATAATAAACCTCAGCTATTGGGGTCGGGGGGTAAGAACCTAGGTGAGCGCATTTCAGCACAGTCCTGTCCCTCTATTTCCCTTCTGTTTGTGGCTTTTGGGTTATATGTATATAGATGAATGGACAGATAAACAGACAGACATTCACTCAGTAGGGGAGGGATGGCTCGGATTATAAATCCCTCTCTTTGCTTTTATTTCTCATGATTATCACATTGGGCCAATTGTGGCAGGCAGCACCATCAAGTTTGGAGGTTCCCTGGGGAAAGCACTTCCTCGCTGGTGTTTGCCTCAACAATGTGTGCTGGATAATGGGCTTTTCCCTTTCTCCAGACTATAATGTATAAAATATCTGGCAGTCTCCTTACTGAGACAGGCAGAGGAATCATGTGAATTCAATTACAAAACATTCTTTCCAGTAATGAAGAATGACTTAATTAGAAAGGAATTAATTGCTTATGAATGGACTGGACTAATTTAATTAAAATTATAGTAATAACTAAATTAATAACATATTCATACAACATATTAGCTATACCAATCGAACTACCAATGTTTCTTTACTTTATAGAACTAGAAAAAATAACAAAATTCATCCTAAACAAAATTCATCCTTCCATTTTTTCATTATTTCCTTTACAAAAAGAAAAGATTGCAAAGGAAATAATGAAAAAGTGGAAGGAAGGGAGCTTAGCAGGACCAGATCTCAAACTATACTACAAAGTAGTTATCATAAAAACAATTCTGATACTTGTTAAAAAAATAGAAGAGATTTTTTCCTAGTCTTTCTTGAAACAAAAAAACAAACATTTTCAGTAATTCTCAGTAAGACTGTAGAAAGATATTTCATTGATCATTGTGAACACATCTCTCACCACATAAAAAACTCAATATATTAGTAGTGTGACCCCACAGGTACCTTGATCCTGAGCATAGTCAGTCTTGCCCCTCTCAACCTTGCCCTGTCTTCACTCCTCACATACACACAAATCCAAACACGTTGAAGACCAACCTATCAATGTGGGTTAGAGAGTAGACCCACAAAGAACAATACATTGTGAGGATATGTCTAGAGTATATTTAAAAAGTCAGACATTTTTAGGGGCCCACCGAGGAAAGTCTCATCCAGCACTCTTGGATGCCCTGGTATTGCAAAGACCCACCAGAGAAAAATGACAATTTTTGTTTTGTTTTGTGGTTTAACAGTTGGATTTTCTTGTATGTTTCCCGTTTCTTTGAGATAACCTTTGTATGGTTAAATGCTTTTCTACTGTTTTATGCTGAATTACTGTGTCCACTACAAGTATGGAAACTGCTGTGATTATTATGGATGTTGCCTCCCTAGAATAATGGTGCCTAATAGTTTACCTAGAGGACATTGTGGGAGCTCATGTGTGGATTTTTTAAAAAATTTACTTTCTGGTACATTTACATAGCTTGTATTATTGTGGCATGAATCCAGACATCTTATCCAAAATTCTTAGAAACTGCAGGTCCATAGGGTAAGATTTGCCTGGTGGCCTATAATATGGGCCATACATGATGTGGTGCCAGGACTGGCCAGGATTGACTGGTGGGTCAGTCTTCTTGTTATTCAGTTCTGGACTCATCTACCTCACCTTTCTAAGATCTATCTGTTTATCTTCTATATATCTACTTAATTGTCTTCTATCTACATGGCTACCATCTATCTACCTATCATCCTATATTTCTATCATCTATCTTTCCATCTATCAATTCATCTGTCTTCCATCTATCTAGCTACCCAACTATCTACTTATCTATCCAACTACCTATCATCTCTCTTCTATCTATATCTCTATCTGTCATCATCATGAGATACCATAATCTCTGAAAAATTAAACATGCAGGCCACCCAAAGCACAATGAAGAGGCACATTGGCAGACATGAGTTGGCTGCAACACAGGAACTATTGGGTAGGAGAAGTACATAATCAGTGAGAAGTATGATTGGAAAGGGGAGGTAGACCACTCATGCATCAAGTAATGCCATATCAAGAGATCTAGAGGAAAGCCTCCAGCACACTGGGTGGACCACCCTGCAGGGGGATTTAGGAGGAGATGTGGACAAATCTAAATGAGAAGGTATAGATGTGTTATGTTCTGCACCATTACGAAGAGTACTCACTTCAGAGAAATCAGAGATCCATCAAAGTATAGAAAAAGTGTTATAATATAGAGATAGGTATATTAATTTAATGGACTGCCCTATTGATAGAGGGCAGCTAGGTGGTACATTGGATAGAGTGCTAAACCTGGAGTCAGGAAGACTCATCTTCATGAGTTCAAACTTGGCCTCAGACACTTACTAGCTGGGTGACCCTAGGCAAGTCACTTAACTCTTTTTGCTTCAGTTTCCTCTCTGTAAAACAATCTGGGTAAGGAAATGGTAAACCACTCCAGTACCTTTCCCAAGGAAACACCAAACGGGGTCACAAAGAGTCAGACATGACTGAAACAACTGAACAAAAACCCATTGATAGAAATGCATGAACTCCCATTATTCTGGTACCAGGACCCTGATTTACTGTCCTCCAAATGTAGCTTATCCTTAATGGTAGGCCTGGTATATTCCTCGTGGGATATAATTAGCGGGTGAGAGTGAGGAAATGCAACTAGTTGGGCCTCCATTACTCCTGAATGTGCCATGTGTCACTGAAGCTCCAGTTCACGGGTTCTTCTTTGCCAGTACAGATAGGGAATCATCCTTTAGTGTTCTCTAACCAGAATTTCAGAGTGCGTAGAAAGTATGGAATCATTTAAGCTTTCTGTTCAGAACAGTATGTCTTCCAAGAAAATCACTAAAACCCTCTTCTGCCCAGAACCTCATTTGTGTAATTTAAAACTGTGCAGTGACTGTTTGTCTGGTACCTCGTACTTCAATCATTCTGTATATAACCATGGAACAATCGTGCTGCAACCAGCCAAAATTAGTCACATTATTCAGTAGACAAAGAAGAGGAGAAAGTAAGGGAGAGTTTGGGGGTTTTACTAGACTATCTAAAACACTCTGGTGTGCATCTGGATTTTTCTTTTTCTTTTGTTCAGCTAGAAATGCTGGTTTTTGTTGGACTGAATAGACAAATCAGAATAACAATGGGGTGCATTTGTATAAAAGTCTTCATCTCTGGAGCCTAGTCTTTTGTACAGGGTAGTCAGTAATAAGTATGATCATTCCTGCTTTAGAGAAGGGTTACTGAAGATGTAGAGAATCAGATGACCTGACCCGGATCAGACAACAGGTTGTAGTGAAACCAACAATAGAACTTGAACTCAGAGCCTCTAAGAGCAACTGAGTGGTACAGTGGATAGAGTGCTGGACCTAGAGTTGTGAAGATTCATCTTTCTGAGTTAAAATCTGGCCTCTGGCCACATACTAGCTATGTGACCCTGGGCAAGTCACTTACCCCTGTTTGCCTCAGTTTCCTCATCTGTAAAATGAATTGGAGAAGGAAATGGCAAGCCACTCCAGTATCTTTGCCAAGAAAACCCCAAATGGGATGACAAAGAGTTTGACAGGAATGAAAACTGAACAACAACATCAACTATCAGGGGATCAGGAAAGGCTTCCTGCAGGAGATGGTACTTGAGCTGAACTTTGAAGATATAAAAGAGTTGTTAAGAAGCTTTCCTACAACCCCACAATAAAATATAGACAAGGAGCATAAAAGACATGCTAACAAGTTTTCCTGTAATGAGGTACAATAAAGCACCCACTCTAGCACCTGGAGAGTCAGCTTAAGAGATTTTGAAACCAAGTTGAGTTAGCAAAGAAATTCACTTTAGATATACACAGATGAGAGAGTTTGCTGCTTGAGAGAAACAGTCTGGGGCAGCTAGGTGGCACAGTAGATAAGGCACCAGCCCTGGAGTCAGGAGGACCTGAGTTCAAATTTGACCTCAGACACTAGTACTAGCTGTGTGACCCTGGGCAAGTCACTTAACCCTAATTGCCTGGGAAAAAAAGAGAGAGAAGAAGTCTCAGTGAGGATGACTTCTGGAAGCAGAGAAGATAACAGGCTATTAACTCAAGAGAGCTGGGCTATAGAATAATCAATACAAGGAAATAAATTACTTCAGGTTATGAAGTTGTGAGTCGCCTTAGCCTCATATTTTTTACACATGTGCCCTTCACTAACATTGTGCCCTAAGCCCATTTTTTCACAGGTACTATGTGCATTTCTGGCAAAGTGCATCCCAAGTTTATGGGGAAATATTTTTATATATTAGTAAGTGTCTTTGTTAATAACTAGCTGTGCCAGTCAGTAACTACTTGTGCCAACTGGTTGATTATTAGTGGGAACCATATTGGAGGGGTTTGTGAGGTATATTTTTAAGAGTATATCCCCACAGGATTAACTCTAGAACTTGCAGTAAAAGCCATCTTCTAGGGACTCAAGACTATGAATGCAAGTTGGAGGAGTAGCATAGGAGGAAAATTGGTATTCTGAGATGTGGAGATGAGAAAGAAGTACATACCAGTCATGAAGGACAAGAAGTACAAAAGCATAGAGATGAGAGATGAAATGTAAAAAAACTTTTTTGAATGAACTGGAGAATACATGAAGAAGAGTAATGTCTGTTATAAAATATTTAGGAGTCTACCTGCCGAAACAAACCTAGGAACTATATGAACACAATTTCAAAATACTTTTCACACAAATAAAGTCAGATCTAAATAAGTAGAAAAACATCAGTTACTCATGGGTAGGCTAAGTTAATATAATAAAATAACAATTCTATCTAAGTTAATTTACTTATTCAGTGCTATACTAAAATATTATTTCCTAGAGCTAGAAAAAATAATAACAAGATTCATTTGGAAAAACAAAAGATCCAGAATATCAAGGGAACTAATGAAAAGAAATGCAAGGGAAGGTGGCCTAGCCATTCCAGATTTCAAATTGTATTCTACAGCAGCAATCATCAAAACTACATGTTATTGGCTGAGAAATAGAGTGGTGGATCAGTGAAATAGTTTAAGTATGCAAGACACAATAGTCAATGACTATAGTAATCTCCTTTTTGATAAACCCAAAGTCCCCAGCTTCTGGGATAAAAACTCACTATTTGACAAAAACTACTGGGAAAACTGGGAAAGAGTATGGCAGAAACTAGGCATAGACCAAAATCTTACACTGTATACCAAAATAAAGTCAAAATGGGTATACTATTTAGATATAAAGGCTGATACTATAAACAAACTAGGAGAGCAAGGAATAGTTTACCTGTCATATTTATGGAGAACAGAAGAATTTATGATCAAACAGGAGATAGAGAACATTATGAAATGCAAAATGGATAATTTTGACTACATTAAATTGAAAAGTTTTTGCACAAACAAAGCCAATGCAACCAAGATTAGGAGGGAAGCATAAAACTGGGAAAGAATTTTTACAACCAGTGTCTCTGATAAGGGCCTCATTTCTAAAATACATAGAGAACTAAGTCAAATTTATAAGAATACAAGTCATTCCACAATTGATAAATGGTCAAAGGATATGAACAGGCAGTTTTCAGATGAAGAAATTAAAGCTATCTATAGTCACATGAAAAATGCTCTAAGTCACTATTGATGAGATTAGAAATTAGAAATTAGAATTGGGCAAATGTAAGCTAATGACTCTATGAGAGAGCAAGAATCAGTCAAACAAAAACAAAAGAATGAAAAAATAGATGAAAATGTAAAATATCTCATTGGTAAAATAACTGACCTGGAAAATCAATCCAAGAGAGACAATTTAAAAATTATTAGTCTACCTGAAAATCACAATGAAAAAAGAGCCTGGACTGTGTTTTCCAGGAAATCATAAAGGATGACTGTCCTAAGGTCCTAGAACCAGAGGGTAAAATAGCCATAGAAAGAATCCACCGATCACCTCCTCAAAGAGATCCCAAATGGAAAACACCAAGGAACATAATAGCCAAATTCCAAAATTACCAGGTCAAAGAGAAAATACTACAAGCAGCCAGAAAGAAACAATTTAAATATCATGAAACCACAATCAGGATTACACAGGACCTTGCAGCTCCTACATTAAAAGACCATAGGGCATAGAATATGATTTTCCATAAGGCTTGGATTACAACCAAGGATCAACTACCCAGCAAAAAATGAGCATGATCTTTCAGGGGAGGAGGTGAATATTCAATGAAATAGGGGACTTCCAAATCTTCCTGATAAAAAGACCAGAGCTTAACAGAAAATCTGATCTTCAAATACAAGACTCAAGAGAGACATAAAAAGGTAAATGGGACAGAAAAAAACAACAACATGTTATTAATAAGGGCAAACTGTTTACATCCCTACAAGGGAAGATGACACTTGTAACCCTTGAGAACTGTATTGTTATTACATCATGTTAAAGGAGTCTATATAAAAGGGGTGGGTATAAGTTGACTTTGATGTAATGACAAAAAAAAAAACTAATCAAGTGGGTTAAATGGATCCAAGTAAGTGGATTAATCTGATCTAACTAAGAAAATGTACTGAGAGAAAAGGAAAAGAGGAGGCAGACAAGAGTAAATTACATTACAGGAAAAGGCACAAAAACCTATTCCAGCAGAGGGAAAGAACGGAGGGAGATGAGCATTGTTTGAACCTTACTCTCATCAGATTTGACTCAAGAAGGGAATAACATAATCAGTTGGGTACTAATATTGATAGACTTAATCCTTCTCGGCAATACAAGGATCTAAGACATCTCCAAAGGCCTCATGATGGAAAATGCTGTCCACATCCAAAGAAAGAACTATAGAGTTTGAATGCAGATTGAAGCATACTATTTGCTATTTTTTTTTCTTCTGTTATGTTTTGTTTCCTCCCTTTTGTGGTGGTTCCTCCTATTGGTTCTAATACTTACTTACAACATCACTAATGTGAAAATATGTTTAATAGAAATGTATAGCCTATATCAGATTGCGCGCTATCTTGGGGAGGCAGGGGGAGAAAAATCTAAAACTCAAAAGCTTATGGAAATGATTGTTGATAAATCAAAATAAATTAATTTTTAAAAAAGGCCAAAGGAAGATATTTTAAATTCTAAACATATTTTTCAAATGGAAATTGGCATATTTTCCCACCAAACTCAAGAATAAAATTATTTTCTGTGAATAAAGACAAGCATCTGTAAAATTAAAAAAATAATTTACAAAAAAAAAAAACCTGAAGGAGTTGTTTTTGAATCAGGATGATCCAACTCTTTTCATAATGGAAATTTACCTCCTCAAATCAATCCACATGATTCATTAAGGACTACGGTTTTGAATCAAATGATTCTTGCCCCATTCATAAACGGAAATCTCCCCCTTTAATCCATGATCCCCTAGGGACCTTTACTGTACTGAATGAAGGAAAGGTGGGAGGGACCCCATTAAAATTCTTGTGACTTGCTATTAGTTGCTAATTATGACATTGCCAAGGATGACTGAGCTGAATACATTGTATAGTAATTTCTGAGTGTTTTCTTTCAAATATGTTTACATATTTATAGATTTATAAGAGGATACGAGAGAGAGCTAACTGAGATCTTAGAGGTTATCTAGTCCAACCCCCTCATTTCACAGCTAAGGAAATTGATTCCCACAGTGACTGAGGGTCACAGACATAGTAAGTTGAAGAACTGGAATTTGATGTCAAATTCTGCGACTCCAACTCCAATGTTCCTTTCACTGCACCATTCTTTCTCTAAGAATAAGAGGAAGGGCATCTAAGTACAGATGCTTGTAGCTGATTCCATGTATAGAGTGAGTGAAAGGCTGTCTGATTCCTTTCTTTCCTGACATCAAATTCCTAGTACTGTACATTCATCCTCCACTTACACATAATTGGATTAACTAATCACTCTGCTTCTTCATCATGTCTTAAACCAAACACTGTCTACCCATGCTCCACTACAAATGTACCCAGGGGCTGGATCTTATGGTAGAATACCAAACAAAAATCACTAGTATCAGGAGAATATCTTGAAAAACTTTTCTAGTCTATGGATTAATTGCCATTTGTGGAGTTCTCTTCAGTTCTATGCCTTCCCTGTAGGACTTCTTTCATTCTCTCAAGGTTGTGGGTGGGAGAAGGATAAGAGTATTTTATACAGTTCAACATTAATTCCCAATGCTGGTCAAAATTTTATATGGTCTTTCAAATTAAATCAACATATACTTTAATATTCATCACTTTGTATCCCTCTTCTGAGATAAACAATGAATAGCATCAAACACTGAAATTTATTATCTCTTGATATTATCATTTGGGGGTGGCAGTATGAGCTCCTTTGGTTTTCAGAATATACTATTACATTTCCTATTATCATTTTTCTTACCTGAAGTATAATCTTATATTAGTCTAATTTCATTTCCCTTATATTTTACTTTGGCTACTTTTATAATAGAAATTGTAACATTTAATCATTATGTACTTTAGAGTTTGAATTATAGGTTTTGGGGCTTTTTGTTTGTTTTTTCTAGAAGTGAACAGTGTATTACTGATGCTTTGCTGTCTGTATTCAGAAGTTCTGGGCAGTTTTTCTATATTATTTCCTATTTTATTCCTATATTATTATATTGTGGTGTTCAGTTTTCTTGATTTTTCATGTTCTTATGGGAAAAGGAAGGACATTATGATCCTTAAGTTATGTTTATGCACCTTGTCTTCAAGGTCAATAATTTTGGCTCATTCAGAATTTTTGTATTTTTGTGCTTATTGCCTTCTGCTTCTGTTTGATTTTATTCCAATTCCGTTAAGTGTGTGTGTGTGTATGTGTGTGTGTGCGTGTGTTTGTGTGTGTGTGTCTGTGTCTGTGTATCAGATACTTTAAAATTTCCCTCTCACTTTTTAAGAGACTTTTTAAGTGATCTCCATCTTGGATTTCATTTTTCCTAATCTACTAATTGAGTTTTAAAATTCTGCATTGAAACTTCTGTATTCTGCTCTAAATTTATTCCCACTGTCTCTTTTTATAGATTTAATTTCTCTTTTGAACCATTCAGGAATTTTTTGCTGTTGTTCTACACATCTTGGCAATCCATAAAATTCTATATTTCATCTAGCATTGGTTCACTTTACTTAGTGTTTTAATATTTAAGAGAACCTTGTATTATCTTTGAGGATTAACTACTCAGTATTCCTTCTGGTTTTAGGATCCTTTTTTGATTTATCAACTTGTTCTCTGGACTTTTAGAAAAGATTTTTCTCTTGAAGTATTTGTTGTTTCAGCCTCTTTTTTTATCCCCCATCACTCATTTTCTTACTCTTCACTCTTTGCTTGTGGGTACACCTCCAAGGCTGGACTCCCTCAGCCTCCTGATGTTTGTAGATATAGTATTCCCTGCCCTAAGTACCTTTTTAGGGGAATGAGACTGACTTTAGCTGGGCTTTAGTTCCTTTCCCTTCATGTTTGGTGCCACTATATATACTGAGTCCTCATCCCAATTACTCCCTTGGTTACCCTTTTCTTCTACTGGTTGGGAGGAATCAGTATCTCTTGCTTTATGCACAGTGGGCAGAGAGTAAGAAAGCTGTTTTAGCCAACTCTAGCCTGTTTCAGTCTCTGAATACTTAGGGGTCCTTAACCTAGGGATGGGCCTCAATCAGAAGACAGTATGTCCCCTTGCCCACCTACTGGGCAGAATCTGGGTCTGACACTTATAGCAGAAGGTGTGCTGGCAGACACTCTGCAGTGTGGAGTGAAGTGGAGGGAGGTCCTCAAATGGCCCCAAATATGAGCCTGTGAGTCAGCTTGTGTCCCTGTTGAAAGAATGGTGCCTGGTAGGAGAGAGGTACTGAGTGACTACTTTATTAGTGTTCTTCAGTGTTAATCCATAAGTGAAACCTATATAAGCTCAGAGAAGGACCATCCCAATTCCCACTCCCACAGACAGGTTGGTTTCCTAGAGCTAGGCTTCATCTCTTCCTTCAGATTCTAGGGGTAGCCCTGAGCGGTCAATGGTGATTCTCTAATACATTCAGCTAGGGTGCTTTCCCCAAAGATTATCCATTGAGGCTCAATTTAGCCAGCCAGCCTTAAGTAGCTTTTAGGAAGGGATACTTATGAAGGTGAAATAATAGTTGGTACAAAAACATACCCTCAGAATTCAGTGACAATCTCCCACTAGTACATACAGAATCCAGAGAAAAGTGGGTTTCAACTAAAAGTATATGCAGCAAAGCAGTAACTCACAACTACGGGTTGCTGAAAGTTATTTTCTCCCATTCATAGGGTACTCAGGAAATTCCCCATAAGTGTGATCATCTTTTTTTAGCTACCGATGTATACACTACTAGTGAATCTGAGAACTTCACTAGGACACCAATGGGAACTGATGCTGGCCCCTGGGAATACAATATGTTATTGCTGGGCTCATTGCTGGGCTCACTGTAGAACTGTGAGTACAGTTTGTCCTTGGCAGATAAGGATGCAGATACTCCTTTTGGTTTTCTGGGGATGCTATTTGGGTGTCTGATGGAAGCACGGAAAGTTCAACATCCTCTAAACCCTTTGAAGCTGGAAGGTCCTCCTCCAGTCAAAACCTGAACTCATTATCTTTCCCTCTAAACCCCCCCCTCAAAAAAACCCTTCACTATTATTCTCAAGGTCAAAACCATCCTCCCAGTCACCCAGGTTCATAACATAGGTGTCATATTCACTATCTTTCACTTCCCATATCCAATCTGTTGCCAAAGCCTGTCAATTTCACCCTTCCAACATCTCTATCTCCCTTCTCTCCTCTGATACTGCCACTACCCTCATCACCTCACAGTTGGTATATTGCAATACCATTGTGATGGTTCTTCAGTCTCTGCCCAATCTAATCCATCCTTCATTTAACCGCCAAAGTGATTTTCCTAAAGCACAGGTCTGACCACATCACCCTCCTAGTGAATAAACTCTGGTAGTTCCCTATCATTTCCAGGATCAAATAAAAAAATCCTGTTTGGCATTCAAAGCCCTTCATAACCTAGCACCCCTTTTCCCACTCCCTACATTTTCAGTCTTCTTACATCTTACTTCCCTCCATGTACTCTTCAATCCAGTGGCGTTGGCCTCCTTACTATTCCTCAAACAAGACTCTACATCTCTTAGCTCTGGGCATTTTCTCTGACTGTCCCCCATATGTGGAATTCTCTCCCTCCACTTCTCCATCTATTGGCTTCCCTTCAAGTCCCAATTAAAATCCCATCTTCTACAAGAAGAATTTCTCAATCTCTCTTAATTTTAGTACCTGCTCTCTTTTGATTATTTCTTATTTTTTTTCTGTATGTAGCTTGTTTGTACATAGTTATTAGCTTATTGTCTCCCCCATTAGATTGTGAGCTCCTTGAGGACAAAGATTGTCTTTTGCCTTTTTTTTGTATCCCCATCACTTAGTGTAGTGCCTGATACATTATGGGTGCTGATAAATGTTTATTGACTGACTGACTGACTTAAAGGGGAGGCAGGAGGAACCCTAGCTGAAGCCAAGACCTCATCCCAAGTAATTCCTCCTCAGCAGTGTGCTGGAAAAGTTTCTTTCTTCTCAACTTACTTGGTAATTTATAGACAATTCCTGGAGGCATGAACTATTAAACAAAATTTCCTCTTTGGAATCATTTCACTTTATCCAATGGCTTTAAAAGGCTTTCCATATTTAATCCAACACCTATGCATGAGTGATTGATTGAAACACATACTCACCTAGTTAGGGTATCAAGGCTATAAAATGAAATGGAGTTGTTTCAACCCCACCTTCACATAAGGATTTTAACCGTGTTGGGGTTTTTTTCTCCTTTGTCTTCTGGATTTGGTTGTTACTATTCTCTATCTGCTGTATAATTCCTTTTTTTCCCCAGGGTTAGAGAATTAAAGGGACCTGTAAAAGTAACTAATCTTTCATCTTGTTGTTCATGTGACCTGGAAGTAAAAATTTATTATATCTTAACAGACAGGATATGAATTTCAGTTTCTCAGTCAAAAAACATTTATCAGCTGTTACTGTACAATTAGACACTGACTTGTTTGACCAAAATTTAAAATTGATACCAAATTAAAAGAAAGAATAAAATGGTATGTGAAAGCAATTAAAACTGCAACATGACCTCTTTAAACAAGCTGTTGATACTGAAGAATGGAAAATGAGCAGTTATCAAAAGACTCTAAGCATCCAAGCACCAGGGGGAAAGGGGAAGTAGGTGTTGGTAGAAAAGTTGGGAGAAGGACAGATCCAGGTATAATCTGGGAGAGTTAGGTAGAGGACAGTAAGGAATCTGCATTGTTGGACCCTCGGGTTCCCAGTAGGGTTTAGGGGGCAGAGAGAAGAGTTCCTCATCTAACCTGCCTTGCTGGGTCTTCATGGTGCTCGCAAGTACAAAAGTGTGTGGTTGTGTTTTGCACATGTAGATTATATGTGTCCACATAGGACTGTCTAGATTTGGCTCTCAGGGAGGCCTGAGTAGGTATTTCTAGTCTCTTCCATGCGGCTTCTCAAAGGTAAATCAATACCAGTCAGGAGGGGAAATAGGAAACTGGCACCAAAGGTGGGCTACTTTGCTCTTCTTGGGGAGGGGGAGCAGATAGTGGACTAGAATTATATCTATTTCCTCACTAAATATTGTTAGTCCGTGGGAAAAAAAATTTTAAATTGAAACTGAGCTTCTGATCTCCCTTAATGGGGAAGGCATGCCCCATTCTATATATGACTTGACTCCCTTCCAACCGAATGCCAATTTCATAATGAAAACACATAGCAAATACTAAATAAATCCATTTAACCAAGCTGATCAAGAATAGAAATCAGAGAAAGTATATTGACACAATTGACTGAGAAGTACAGAGAACAAAAGATTACACTGTGTTTATTGTTTGTTGACTATTTTTTTTTTGGCAAGGCAATTGAAGTCAAATGATTTGCCCAGGGTCATGCAGCTAGTAAGTGTCAAGTGTCTGGTCTGAGATCAGATTTGAACTCAGGTCTTCCTGACTCCAGTGCCAGTGCGCTATCCACTGCACCACCTAGCTGTGCCATTTGTTGACTATTTTTAAAAGCATTTAAGTAGGGGAAAATACCACCTTAAAGGATCCTCTCCAATTTGGTGTCCATTGGGTATCTGTTGAAACCATCCACATTACCCTGAAAAACTCTGTGACAGAGAACTTTATTTGATCACCCTCTAATTATAAACATCAAGTAAGTTGCAAAAAAGAGGCCAGTGCTTACTATTTGTATTTAACATTGTTATGAAGAATGTTGCCACTGTCACTGAGGATGTCCAGCACAAGCTCTAAAAGGAATGGTGAGTCTCTGCAGCTGAAATTCTACAGCTGACCGAGTTCACAAATAACACTGTCCCACAACATTGCAAAACCATCTAAATGAGATCCAGGATTACTCAAAAGGTTCATCCCATCACGCAGGAAAAAACAGGTAGATGAAGAATGCCTCTCGTCCAGACAGATTTGCAGTAGAGTAGACAGCCCATAAAATGGTCTGTCAGCACAAAGATCTTGGAGAGATGCTGCTCATAGGCAAAAAAAAGGGAGGGGGGAAGAATTCAATAGGAGGGATAGAGCAAGATGGTTAACATTTCAGAATGTGTTCATGTGACTCTAAGATTCTCCTTAAAACAAAGGTTATAGGTTTATAAGATGATAGACTTAGAGCTCAACCCCCTTATTTTGCAGATAAGGAAACTGAGGCCCAGCAGATTAAGTGACTTGCCTAGGGTAACACAGTTACTAGGCAAGTTTTGATTCCAAGTCCTTTGATTTCAGAACCAGTGCACTTTCTACTTTATCACATTGTTATCTTGTTCTTTTTCTTATGATGCTGTATGGAAATCAAGTATGAAATATTCCCAGTCTTAAAAGAAGTAAGATTGTAGGTCACCAAAAGGCAATGGAGGGGTGTGTGATGGGTGTCACTCGACTGCAACATATTACCAAAGTCACAGGAATCCCACTGAAAAATGAATATCCAGTTGACATCTGAGGGTCTTATGAAACAACAACTTTTACCAGAATTGTTTCACAAGGCAGTGGTTACTCTACTGAAAATGGTACCAAAGAGTCCTATCCCTTTGGCAGCCTTGATAATTCTTAGAGATCAGGTTTCCTTAGCCAATTACCAGCCCTCTTGAAATAGACACTGACAGAGTGGCAACACCTCCCACTTGTCAAGGCAGAACCAGGATCTCAGCTATCTCAGTACCACCTCTACTCAGGTTACTGAGCTCTCACAACTCTTACAGCTTCAGCTGAGTTCTTTGCTACATTTATAAGCAGGTTAAAGGTAAAAAAAAGGATTATTTTTCAGGCTGATCCTGCTTGATGGAAGTTCCCCCAGACAGTAAGATGCAAATCATATTGATAAATGGAAGGGCAAAAGACTAACTTTTTAACTAGAAATTAGATTCAACAAGAAAATTGTATTAGTAGGCATTATTTTGGTGTCTATTAAATTTAATTTGGTGTCTATTAAATTTTTCTTCCAAGAAGTGCTGAAAAGCATTGCATAAATAATAAAAACATCCTTTAACATATACATGTTAGCCTGTGTTTTCCAAGGGAATAGAAGAATTCTGACTTCTGTATCCCAAACCTCTCCCTTTATCACTCAAGATATCACCTATCCCTGAAACTCCCACAGGTCCAGCAATTCTGTCTCATGTTCTTACAGAGCAGAACTCTATCCTATTCTGTCTATTCAGGAAGATCAAAGGTAAGCCAGCATACACCTGCCTATCTGCCACTAACTAAGGCCAGATATAGAGAGATAGGTTTTATAAATCTATACTTGGGCTTAATGAAGAAGACAACATAGTCTGTTGGTCGTGGAATCAGGAGACATGAGTTCTAATCCTGTCTCTGCAGTTAACTAGCTGTGCTATGCTATTAATTAGCAAGTCATTTCACCTTTCTATATTTTGATTTCCTCATCTGTAAAATGATGGTAGTCACTGTAATGATCTATAATGTCCCTCTCAGGTCTAAATGACATTTACTTCTTTTGGAAATTGTGTGTGGAGTTCACTGCTATCATGAGTTTCTGGGGGTGGTAATAGCAATTAACGCTAATTACACACAGACCTTCATTTTGATAATTGTGAAATGTCAACAAATGACTCACAATTTCATCATTTAGCCTCCACCGCTGGTAAAGAAAATATTCTGGAGAAACCAGGTTATTAGTATACATTCATTCTTCCTTTGAACTAGAAACTCTACTCTCTCTCTCTCTCTCCCTCCTTTCATTCCTTTTCTCTCATCCCCATTCTCATATCTCCCTCACTCTCAATCTCTTGCTCTCTCCCAACTTTGCTTTTTTTTCTTGCTATTTTCTTGCCTGGGACCTGATTTTTTTTATTTGTTTGTTTATTTATTGGTTTGGTCACAATTTTTTTCCTTTTCTTTTTCTTTTTTTAATATACATTTTATCCCCCCCAATCACATGTTAAAATAATTTTTAACATTTTTTAAAGTTTTGAGTTCTAAATTCTATCCCTCTTTCCCTCTCCTCCCCCCTCCCTGAGATGGTAAGCAATCAGATTAGGTTATACATGTGCAATCATGTAAAGTAGTTTCCGTATTAGTCATTTTGTATAAGAAGACTCAAATAAAAGAAAAAGAATGAAAGAAAGAAGGTGAAAATAGCATACTTCAGTCTGTATCCACACAATATCAGTTCTTTCTCTGGAGGCAGATAGTATGTGTCATCATTAGTCCTTTGGGATTGTCTTGGATCATTGTATTACTGAGAATAGCTAAGTCATTCACAATGCTTTATCTAACAATTTTGCTGTTACTGTGTACATTCTCCTGGTTATGTTCACTTTGCATCAGTTCATGTCTTTCCAGATTTTTCTGAAATCATCTTGCTTGTCATTTTTATAGCACAATAATATTTCATCACAATCATTTGCCACAGCTTGTTTAGCCACTCCCCAGTTGATGGGCATCTCTTTGATTTACAATTCTTAGCCACCACAAAAAGAGCTGCTACAAATATTTTTGTACAAATAGGTCCTCTTCCCTTTTTTATGTCTTTGTGATATAGACCTAGCAGTGGTATTTCTGGGACAAAGGGTATGCAAAGTTTTATAGCCCTTTGGGCATAGTTGCAAATTGTTCTCCAGAATAGTTAGATCATTTCATAACTCCACCAACAGTACACTAATGTGTCCCAGTTTTCCCACATCCCCTCCAACATCTATCATTTTCCTTTATTGTCACATTAGCCAATCTCATAAGTGTGTTGTCAGAGTTGTTTTAATCTGCATTTCTCTAATTAATAGTGATTTAGAGCATTTTTTCACATGTGATTTCTTTGTCTGGAAACTGCCTGTTCATATTATTTGACCATTTATCAATTGAGGAATCACTCTTATTTTTATAAATTGACTCAGTTCTCTATATATTTGAGAAATTAGGTCTTTATCAGAGATACTTGTTGCAAAAAATTTCCACCAGTTTCTGCTTTCCTTATAATTTTGGTTGCATTGGTTTTGTTTGTGCAAAAACTTTAATTTTACATAATCAAAATTATTTATTTTACATTTTGTAATGTTCTCTATGTTTTCCTTGGTCCTAAATTCTTCCTTTATCCATAAATCTGACAGATAAACTATTTCATGCTCTCTTAATTTGCTTATGGTATCACCCTTTATGTGTAAATCATGTATTCATTTTGACTTTATCTTGATATATGGTGTGAACGTTGGTCTATATCTAGTTTCTGCCGTACTGTTTTCCAGTTTTCCCAATGAGTTTGTGTGCCGGCCATGCCGTGCACTCTCCTCCTATAAGGAGCAGGCTGCCAGAGTCATACTTACCAGTCTTCTGAGCCTACCCGGATAAACACACAGAGACGAGCCGACCAGGAGGTGCCAACACCCTAGCTTTATTCAGAGGCCATCACAGCAAGGCCAAGCAGGAAGGCCAGAGCAAGAGAGCAGGAGCAGAGAGAGAGCGAGCTCCGACCTACTGTTCCTTAAGTACCTACTTAGCCCCTCCTCCTCAGCCCACCTACTAGTCATTGATTGTAGGATCAGATACCGGAAGGGGATGTCTGAGTTTAGCGCACCAAGGGAGAGGAAGTGATGCAGGAGGCTAGGACCAGATACAGGAGGAGGCATCTGGGGTCAGTGCTACACAAAGGGAAAGTACGTGACCCAGGAAGTCAGGAAGGACACAGGAAGGAGGAGTCTGGGGTTAGCGTTGTACCTAGGGAGGGGGCTAGACAAAGGAACTCGTTCTTTGCCATCCCACTCCCACGTGGCACAGCCCCCTGCCTCAGGAGCACATGCTCCGGCTACTTCCTTGTATTCTGTTCCTTCCCCAGCTTATCACAGCCCCACATAGCACTGCCCACTGCCTCAGGAGTGTGAGCTCCGGTTACTTCCTAATATCTTGTTCCTACCCCATCTTGCCACAACTTCCACTTGGCAGTAGTTAACATCAGACAGTCCCTCACAAGTTTGTTCCAAAAAAAACATTGAGTTTTTGTTCCAAAAGCTTGGATCTTTGTGTTTATCATGTACTACATTATTAAAGTCATTTACTATAATGTAATTTGGACCTAATCTATTCAACTGATATACCACTCTATTTCTAAGCCAGTACCAGATTGTTTTGATAAATACAGTTTGAAAGCTGGTATGAATAGACTACCGTCCTTCCGTTTTTTTTTATTGATTTCCTTGAGCTTTTGTTCTTCCAGATGATTTTGTTATTAATTTTTCTACCTCTATAAAGTAATTTTTGATATTTTGGCATGACACTGAATAAATAAACTAATTTAGGTGGAATTGTCATTTTATTATATTGGCTTGGCCTATCCATGAACAATTAGTATCTTTCCAATTGTTCGTGTCTGGCTTTATTTGTGTGAAAAGTATTTTGTAGTTTGTTCCTAGGCTCTTCTTGGCAGGTAGCCTGGGACTCTCTTTAGATTCCCAATACTAAAGCATTTGAACCCTTTGGCAGAAGTGTGGACCTTCACAGAGCTGAAAAGATTGCAAAAGATCTTTCCTCATCTTTTCTCTATGGAAGTAGTATCAGGAGTGGGGTGAAACCTGGGAATAGCCCAATCTGACAACAATTCACTAAATATCTAGTATGTGTCCAGCACAATCTAGGCATTGGGGATGCAAAGACAAAGAAAGGTAACAGCTTATATTTCACTGTGGGGATACAACAGGTCCAGAGATAAGTAAATGCAAGGTGATCAAGGAAGGTGAGAACATTGAATGGGGAGATCAGGAGATGAGACAGCAGGGAATCACTGAAGATTTTTGAGTAAGGGAGTAGTGTGTTCAGATCAGTGGGTATATGGATACCTGGAAGCTATATGGAGAATGGAGAGATGATGAGAGCCTGACTTGGAACAGTACAAATATGAATGGAGAAAAAGGGATAGATGGAGAGATGTTAAAGAGGCAGAATAAAAACAAAACACTGCAAATGATTGCATGGGGCAACAGAAGAGAGGGAAGAGTAAATCGTGACTCCAAGAGTGGAAAATGGGATTTTTAAAAAGGGAAATTTAGCAGAAATAGGGGAATTTGGAAAAGAGTTATTTTTCAGTCATATCTGACTCTTCCTGACTCCATTTGGGGTTTTCTTGTCAAAGATACTAGAGGGGTTTGCCATTTCCTTCTCTAGCTCATTTTACAGTTGAGGAAACTGAGGCAAACAAGGTTAAGTGACTTGTCCAGGGTCACACAGCTAATAAGTGTCTGAGGCCAGATTTGAACTCAGAAAGATGAGTCTTCCTGACTCCAAGGGGTGGTGCTTTATATACTATGCCACCTAGCTGCCCTTAGTGAAAAAGACAAGTTTCATTTGGCATGTGTTGGGTTTGAGATATACTGATGGAATATTCAGATGATGATGTCCAACGGCCAGTTAGCAGTGTCAGATCAGCATTCAGGAGAGATATTAAGGCTGGATAGGTAGAATTAGGAAGCACTATATAGATCTTATAAAAGAACCCATAGAAACTGATGAAGCACCAGCAAAGAACAGAGAAAGAGAAGTATAGTAGAATAGAAGAGAGAGAAGAAAAGAAGGCCAGTTATGTGGGATGGCTACGCTAAAGAGTAGGAGATGCATGATGATCTAGCAAAGGAAACTTAAAAGTCATCTCACAGGTGAAGAAAGTATCCAGGAGGAAGGGTTTCAAAATCTTCAGCGAGGTAAAATAGAATGAGAACTGAATTTAACATTTAACAAGAGATTGTCAGTAACCTTGGTGAGAGCAATTTCAATAGAGAGATGAGGTCAGACAGCAGATTACAATAGGCTGAAAAGTGAACGAGAAGTGGGGAAATGGAGGTGATGACTATAGATAATGCTCCCTCAGAGTTTGTGAGAAGAGATACTGGAAGATGGTTTGAGGGAATGTAGGACCAACTGAAAGGGTTTTTTATGTATGTGTTTGTTTAAGAATTGAGAGATCTTTGTATATTTGTAGGCAGTAATGAAAGGAAAAGTGGTTTTTAGTGAAAAAGAGAATGAAGAATCAAGCTCTAGGTGGAGATGAAGGATACAAATAGAAGAGTTGGCCTAGAGAAGGAGAAGGACCATTTTGGTCCTAAATATTGGGCCAAAGGAGGAGATGATAAAGGACAATGTAGGAGCATTTTGAGATGTAGAGTAGGGTAGGAGAGGGAGCTAAAGGCATGTGGCCTCTATCTTTTCAGCAAATGAGGAGGCAAGCTCCTCTGTTGACAGGTGGGGTGGTAAGAGGATGAAGTAAAGGTCATCTTTGAGATCAACTGGTTCAATTTCCTTACTTTAAAGATGGAGAAATTGAAGCCCAGAGAGGGTAAGTGACTTAAAGACAGAATTTGAACCCAGGTCTTCTGATCTCAGAGATTAGTGCAGTTTCCCCTATGCCATGCTGGTAAAAAGCCAAAAACTCTTGAAAGAAAACCTCAACTACCTTCTTTTATGTTTCTCTCTCAAAGTTATCAGAGTTAAATGGGAAATAAGAAACCTTAAGATTTTTAGTATGTTGGGCTCCTGCCAGAGTTCCTATCTAGGCACCCTAGATACCTAGCAGGAGCACTTTAGGACTTCCAGCATCTTTACTAAGTGGAGTTTTCAGAAGTTTCTTGAGAACAAACCCCTCTTAATGGGAATCTCCTTTTTCCATGAAAATCCTGAACACAGCCCTGGGGCTATAGTTTCTTCCCAAACCTATCAGACCTATCAAATCTATCATCTACCATGTTACTTTCTAACCTTTAATGCTTTCATTAAATTTTTATATTACTCAAAAGTAGTGTCCAGGGTTGGACATCACAAGAGTGTCCAGACCTAAAGAGAGTAGTATAAGGATACTACAAAAAGAGAAAGGAAATTGAGGTACTACAGTGTCAGAGGTGTGAATCGCCTTGACCAGTTGTGTTCCTCATGGGTATGTGTCTCTACTAGGGCATTATTTGTGTGTATTCATTATTCCCAACAATCCAGAGTGTATTTGTGGGAGAGTGCACCCCAGGTTTATGAAGGGGATGCTTTATTCATGCTGTGCCTTTTCAGTAAATGCCTTTGCTTTTAGTTGTGTCAACTCATTGAATACTGAAGATGAATAAATACACTGGTGGCGGGGGGG